>NC_064920.1:444241234-444544264 GCF_023897955.1 Schistocerca gregaria
TATGCACATTACAGACGGCGGTAGTGTCACATACAGAATGTACACTATTGGCCATCAGAATAGCTACACCACGAAGATGACGAGCTACAGACGCCAAATTTAACCGACAGGAAGAAGATGCTGTGATATGCAAATGATTAGCTTTTCAGAGCATTCACACAAGGTTGGCGCCGGTGGTTACACCTACAACGTGCTGACGTGAGGAAAATTTCCAACCGATTTCTCATACACAAAAAGCAGTTGACCGCCGTTGCCTTGTGAAACGTTGTTGTGAGGCCGCGTGTAAGGAGGAGAAATGCGTACCATCACGTTACCCACTTTGATAAAGGTCGGATTGTAGCCTATCGTGATTGCGGTTTATCGTATCGTGACATTCCAGCTCGCGTTGGTCGAGATCCAATGACTGTTAGCAGAATATCCATATTCTGCTAACAGTCATTGGATCTCGACCAACGCGAGCAGGAGGGTAATACGGAACGCCGTGCTGGATCCCAACGGCCTCCGCGCGGGATTAGCCGAGCGGTCTAGGGCACTGCAGTCATGGACTGTGCAGCTGGTTCCGGCGGAGGTTCGAGTCCTCCCTCGGGCATTGGTGTGTGTGTTTGTCCTTAGGATAATTTAGGTTAAGTTGTGTGTAAGATTAGGGAGTGATGACCTTAGCAGTTAAGTCCCATAAGATTTTTTCAAATGGCTCTGAGCGCTACGGGACTTTACATCTGAGGTCATCAGCTCCCTAGAACTTAGAACTTAGAACCTAACTAACTTAAGGACATCACACGCATGCATGCCCGAGGCAGGATTCGAACCTGCGACTGCAGCGGTCGCGAAGTTCCATAAGATTTCAAACACATTTTTTTCCCAACAGGCTCGTATCACTAGGAGTCGAGATGACAGCCATCTCTTCCGCATGGCTGTAACGGATCGTGCAGCCACGTCTCGATCCCTGAGTCAACAGATGGGAACGTTTGCGAGACGACAACCATCTGCACGAACAGTTCGACGACGTTTGCAGCAGCATGGACTATCAGCTCGGATACCATGGCTGCGGTTACCCTTGACGCTGCATCACAGACAGGAACGAATGGCAAAACGTCATTTTTTCGGATGAATCCAGCATCATGATGGTCGCTTCCCTGTTTGGCGACATCGCGGTGAACGCACATTGGAAACATGTATTCGTCATCGCCATACTGGCGTATCACCTGGGATGATGGTATGGGGTGCCATTGGTTACACATCTCAGCCACCTCTTGTTCGCATTGACGGCACTTTGAACAGTGGACGTTACATTTCAGATGTGTTACCACCCGTGGCTCTACCCTTCATTCGATGGGTGCGAAACCATACATTTCAGTAGGATAATGCACGACCACATGTTGCACGTCCATTACTGGCCTTTGTGGATACAGAAAATGTTAGACTGCTGCCCTGGCCAGCACATTCTCCAGATCTCTCACCAATAGGAATCGTCTGGTCAATGGTGGCCGAGCAACTGGCTCGTCACAATACACCAGTCATTACTCTTGATGAACTGTTGTATCGTGGTGAAGTTGTATGGGCAGCTGTACCTGTACACGCCATCCAAGCTCTGTTTGACTGAATGCCCAGGCGTATCAAGGATGTTATTACGGCAAGAGGTGGTTGTTCTGGGTTCTGATTTCTCAGACATTTCCAGGGGCTGATGTGGACTCTGACCACAATCTATTGATGACCTGTAGATCAAAACTGAAGAAACTGTAAAAAGCTGGGAATTTAAGGAGATGGGATCTGGATAAACTGACTAAACCAGAGGTTGTAGTGAGTTTCAGGCAGAGCATATGGAAACAATTGACAGGAATGGGGAAAGAAATACAGTAGAACAAGAATGGGTAGCTTTGAGGGATGAAGTAGTGAAGGCAGCAGACGATCTAGTAGGTAAAAAGACCTTGGGTAACAGAAGAAATATTGAATTTCATTGATGAAAGGAGAAAATATAAAAATGCAGTAAATGAAGAAGGCAAAAAGGAATACAAACGTTTCAAAAAGGAGATCGACAGGAAGTGCAAAACTGCTAAGCAGGGATTACTAGAGGACAAATGTGAGGATGTAGAGGCTTATCTCACTAGGGGTAAGATAGATACAGCCTACAGGAAAATTAAAGAGACCTTTGGAGAAAAGAGAACCACTTGCATGAATATCAAGAGCTCAGATGGAAACCCAGTTCTAAGCAAAGAAGGGAAAGTAAGAAAGGTGGAAGGAGTATATAGAGGGTCTATACAAGGGCGATGTACTTGAGGACAATATTATGGAAATGGAAGAGGATGTAGATGAAGATGAAATGAGAGATACGATACTGCGTGAAGAGTTTGACAGAGCACTGAAAGACCTGAGTCGAAAACAGGCCCCGGGAGTAGACAACATTCCATTAGAATTACTGACAGCCTTGGGAGAGCCAGTCCTGACACAACTCTACCATCTGATGTGCAAGATGTATGAGACTGGCGAAATACCCTCAGACGTCAAGAAAAATATAATAATTCCAATGCCAAAGAAAGCAGGTGTTGACAGATGTGAAAATTACCGAACTATCAGTTTAATAAGTCACAGTTGCAAAATACAAACACGAATTCTTTACAGACGAATGGAAAAACTGGTAGAAGTCGACCTCGAGGAAGATCAGTTTGGATTCCGTAGAAATATTGGAACACGTGAGGCAATACTGCCCCTACGACTTATCTTAGAAGCTAGATTAAGGAAAGGCAAACCTACGTTTCTAGCATTTGTAGACTTAGAGAAAGCTTTTGACAATGTTGACTGGAATACTGTCTTTCAAATTCTGAAGGTGGCAGGGGCAAAATACAGGGAGCGAAAGGCTATTTACAATTTTTACAGAAACCAGATGTCAGTTATAAGAGTCGAGGGACACATGAAAGGGAAGCAGTGGGACAGGGTTATAGCCTCTCCCCGATGTTGTTAAATCTGTATATTGAGCAAGTAGTAAACGAAACAATAGAAAAATTCGGAGTAGATATTAAAATCCATGGAGAAGAAATAAAAGCTTTAAGATTTGCCGATGACATTGTAATTCTGTCAGAGACAGCAAAGGACTTGGAAGTGCAGTTGAACGGAATGGACAGTGTATTGAAAAGAGGATATAAGATGAACATCAACAAGAACAAAACGAGGATAATGGAATGTAGTCGAATTAAGTCGGGTGATGCTGAGGGAATTAGATTAGAAAATGAGACACGTAAAGTAGTAAAGGAGTTTTGCTATTTGGGGAGCAAAATAACTGATGATGGCCGAAGTAGAGAGGATATGAAATGTAGACTGGCAATGGCAAGGAAAGCGTTTCTGAAGAAGGGAAATTTGTTAAGATCGAGTATAGCTTTAAGTGTCAGGAAGTCGTTTCTGAAAGTATTTGTTTGGAGTGTAGCCATGTATGGAAGTGAAACATGGACGATAAAAAGTTTGGACAAGAAGAGAATTGACGCTTTTGAAATGTCGTGCTACAGAAGAATGCTGAAGATTAGATGCGTAGATTACGTAACTAATGAGGAGGTATTGAATAGAATAGGGGAGAAGAGGAGTTTGTAGCACAACTTGACAAGGGACCGGTTGGTAGCGCATGTTATGATGCATCAAGGGATCACAAATTTAGCATTGGAGGGCAGCGTGGAGGGTAAAAATCGTAGAGGGGGACCAAGAGATGAATACACTAAGCAGATTCAGAAGGATGTAGGTTGCAGTAAGTACTGGGAGATGAAGAAGCTTGCACACGATAGAGTACCATGGATTTTTGCATCAAACCAGTCTCAGGACTGAAGACCACAACAACAACAACAATATGCACCCAAATTGCGGGAAAATGTAATCACATGGCCGGCCGGAGTGGCCATGCGGTGCTACGCGCTACAATCTGGAGCCGAGGGACCGCTACGGTCGCAGGTTCGAATCCTGCCTCGGAGGTGGATGTGTGTGATATCCTTAGGTTAGTTACGTTTAATTAGTTGTAAGTTCTAGGCGACTGATGACCTCAGAAGTTAAGTCGCATAGTGCTCAGAGCCATTTGAACCTTTTGTAATCACATGTCAGTTCTAATATAATATATTTGTCCAATGAATACCCGTTTATCACCTGCATTTCTTCTTGGTGTATCAATTTCAATGGCCAGTAGTGTATAAAAGGACAGCCCATTGGCAGAGCCGTCATTTGTCCTGAAGTGATTCATGTGAAAAGTTTTCTTACGTGATTGTGCCCGCACAACGGGAATTAACAGACTTTGATCGCGGAATGGTAGTTGAAGCTAGACGCATGGAATATACCATTTAGAAAATCGTTAGTGACTTGAGTATTACGAGATCCACAGTTTGAAGGGTGTACTGAGAATACCACACTTCAGGCATTACCTCTCACCATGTACAACGCAGTGGCCGAAGCATTCACCTAAGGACTGAGAGCAGTGGCGTTTGCATGCAGTTGTCAGTACTAACCGACAAGCAGCACTGTGTGAAGTAACCGCAGACATCAGTTTGGGATGTACTACCAACGTATCCGTTAGGACAGTGCTGTGAAATCTGGCGTTAATGTATTATGACAGCAGACGACCGACGCAAGTGCCTTTACTATCAGCACGACATCGCCTGCAGTGACTCTTCTTGGCCCTTGACCATATCGATTGGGCCCTAGACGACTGGAAAACCGTGGCCCGGTCAGATGAGTTCCGAATACAGGTGGTAAGAGCTGATGTTAGGGTGACAGTGTGACGCAGACCCCATGAAGCCATGGATCCCAGTAGTCAACAATGCACTATGTAAGCTGCCGGTATTCTGTAATGATGTGGGCTGTGTTTACCTGGAATGGGCTGAGTCCTCTGGGTGTGTTCCGCAACTTGTAGACCATTTTCAGCCATTCACGGACTTCATGTTCCCAACCGACGATGGAAATTTTATGGACGAAACTGCGCCACGTTATCGGGGCACAGTTGTCCGCGATTGGTTTGAAGAACATTCTCCACAATTCGCGCTATTGATCTGGCCTCACAGGTCAGTCGAAATGAAGCCTATGGAACATTTATGTCTGATTATAGAGAGGTCATCTTTTGCACAAAATCCTGCACTTGCAACACTTTGGGTGTTACGGACAACATGGCTCAGTATTTCTGCAGAGGACTGTCAACGACGTGGCTGAGTCCATGAAATGTCGAATTGCTGCACTACGCCGGGCAAAAGGGCGTCGGACATGATATTAGGAGGTAACCCACATCTTTTGTCACTTCAGTGTATGTTCATTGTGTACGTTCATGTTTCGGAATTTCACTGGTGAAGCGTTACTGACATACATTTAAGATATGATCGTAGTAATGCGACCAGCCAGCGTAGAAAGCAGCGTTGGCGAGAGCGCCCATAGCGACGAGGAATTCCACTCTCGACGTGGAGAGGAGATGCAGATGGAGGACTCTGGTGGAGGCGGCGAGTAATGAAGGGGACAATGGCGCGGCAGCGGGAGGCCAGCCAGCTCAGCTGCCGGCAGTCACAAGTGGCCCGCCAGCGCGAGGGCGGCGCTGATCTGCATGCTGATGCAAGCTAATGCCGGGCCCCTGTAATGAATACGTCGCTCCGCGTCGCCTCGCCTCGCCTCGCCCCGCTAACTGTGTTACTGCGGCGCCGCCACCGCCGGAGGTGGCTTAGGGACCAGCGATTTCATGCCCGTCCCCACCGCAATCAAAACATTTGCGATTTTGCCGCAGTATTTGCAACGCAAATCGCTCAAACGCGGTTGACGGCGCCCCGTGACTTTCAGCGCTGTCAAGAGGGAGAGCTTTTCACTCCGTCTGCGATGCTATTACATTCTGCGGCTCTGTGGGCACCCAGCAGAAAACAAATTTTATTCGCTCCACGTGTTGTACACACTAAAACTGGAGACGAATAAAAGTATCAGTATTCGTGAGGGCAGTTTACGAGGCTGTAATGTATAACATTTCGAAGGAAATTAGAAGGTAATTGAAACACAAGTACAACTTCTTTCCCTCTTCGGCAATTTTTTCACTTAGAAAGTACTGTTCTAGAAAAAATTGTCATAATCCGACAACATCTATGAAATCATTGTTAAAACTGGAGAAGTTACCACATACATATGCAAGCTTCCCGCAACCTAGTGACCTCACAGTTCATATGGTTCCAAGCACTGTGGGACTTAACATCTGAGGTCATTAGTTCCCTAGACTTAGAACTACTTAAACCTAGCTAACCTAAGGACATCACACACATCCATGACCGAGGCAGGATTCGAACCTGCGACAGTAGCAGCAGCGCGGTTCCGGACTGAAACGCCTAGAACCGCTCGGCTACAACGGCCGGCCACCTCACAGTCCCGCAGTTTATATGGGGGATTTTATCAGCCACCACACACTGTGGAAATAAACCTTTCTAAGGAAAGCAGTGAATAATACCTAGCCATCTGGGCTGAGAAGAGCAATATCCAAATAATTTCTGGCGAAAAAGTCTATACTTCATTTAGGACAGGAGTCTCGAGAAATGAAAGCTGTCCAAACCTCTATTTTTAGCAACTGGTACATCCCTGCCAATTCCTATAGCACATACTGCCCTCAGGGATTTTCCGTACTTCCTTTCCTGAGGTTACAGAAACAGAAATTATTATTCCATTAATACAATCACAATCCAGCCCAAAATGAGATAGGGCGAAAGCAAATGTGAAAACATTCTCAGAATGAAATGACTAATGTCTTGACCGATTTTCACCAGCAATTAATAGCTCATGGAGGTATGTTCCGTCTTCTGAACTAAATGGAAAACAGTTTTTTTTTGCCATACATGTTTCGCTTCTTTTATTTATGAACTATCTTCAGTGATCTGCGACACATGTAAGTTTTTATATATGTAATAAATGCATTATATATTAGTTAAAAGTATCATAATATGTTACCTATGCTCATGACACTGTTGTTTTCGTGGCTACGAACTCCTTTTTCAGCACAAGTTTCGTGAGGTGAAATTATCGTTTGGTATTACTTTCGATTTACAACGTCGACAGTTCATGATTGTTATCATGAAGATGGGTTTTCTTGGTTCCTTTTTCCAGACGACCGGTTTCTACGGTTTTCTCACATATGCCCATTACCACACACTATCTGCACTTTTCGCTGTGGGTGGAACGTGTGTGTGTGTGTGTGTTTACAGTGTGTGGTATTTCTAAATGTCGTTGTGTGTTTTGTCTCTCGTCTTTTGTTTATGTGTCGTTTGATATTTGCTCATTTGTTCTCTGTGTGTGTGTTAGTGTGTGTGTGTGTGTGTGTGTGTGTGTGTGTGTGTGTGTGTGTGTGTGTGTGTGTTGTACGAGAGAGAGAGAGAGACACACACAGAGAGAGAGGACTGAAGGGTTATTTGTACATGAATGTTTTCCTGTAATTTAGGTTTTCGTTGTTGTAATGATTCACTGTAAAAATTTTCATGTCCTGTTCCATGTTGTATGGTTCATGTTTCTGGCTTATGAGGTGTGCAGCAAAGATTGAACGGCTATTTTCATAATTCCAGCGTCTTATATGTTCTTTAGACCTTATTTTAAAATTCCTGCCTGTCATTCTCTGATGCACTGATTCACATTCCTGACATTCTAGCTGCTATATGCGTACTCCTTGATATTTTTACCTGGTTCGTCTACAGCAGTCAGTATATGTCAGTCGACTGAGTTTCTGGTTCGGCAAGCAATGGCCAATCCTTGTTTCTTTCGTTTTTTGCTGCTGCTGTGGCCTTCAGTCCGAAGATTGGTTTGATGCAGTCCTCCATGCTACTCCACTGTGAGCAAGCCTCTTCATTTCCGAATAACTATTGCAACCTACATCCTTCTGAATTGCTTTCTGTATTAATCTCTTCCATCTACGATTTTTAACCCTCAAATTTCCCTCCAGTACTAAATTGGTGATCTATTGTAGTCTCAGAATGTGTCCTATCAACCGATCCCTTCTTCTGCTCAGGTTCAACAACAAACATTTTTGCTCCCAAAATCTATTCACTACCTCTTCATTACTTACGTGATCCACCCATTTAATCTTCAGCCATTCTTCTGTAGAACTACATTTCAAAAGCTTGTATTCTCGTCTTGCCTAAACTGGTTATTCTCCATGTTTCACTTCCACACGTGGCTAAAATCCGCACAAATACTTTCAGCAAAGACTTCCTAATATTTAAATCTATTTCGATTCTTCATAAACGCTTTCTTGCCGTTGCCAGTCTATATTTTATGTCCTCTCTATTTCAGCCATCATAATTTATTTTGCTGTCAAAATAGCAAAACTCATCTACTACTTGAAGTGTCTCATTTCCTAATCAAATTTCCTCAGCATCACCTGATTTAAGTCGAATATATTCCATTATCCTCGTTGGCTTTTGTAGATATTCATCTTATTTCCTCCTTTCAAAACACAGTCCATTCCGTTCAACCAGTCTTTCAAGCCCTTTTTTTGTCTCTTACAGAATTACAGTATCAGCCGAACGAAGTGGCCGAGCGGCTCTAGGCGCTTCAATCTGGAACCGCGCGACCAGTACGGTCGTAGGTTCGAATCCTGCCTCGGGCATGGATGGGTGTGGTGTCCTTAGGTTAGTTAGGTTTAAGTAGTTCTAAGTTCTAGAGGACTGATGACCTCAGATGTTAAGTCTCATATTGCTCAGAGCCATTTGAATTACAACGTCATCAGCAAACCTCAAAGTTTCTATTTCTTCTCGATGAAATGTAACTCCTACTCTAAATTTTTCTTCTGTTTCCTTTATTGCTTGCACAGTGTACAGATTAAATAACATAGGGGATAGGTTACAATCTGGTCTCACTCCCTTCTCAATAGGTACTTCTGTTTCATGCCTCTCGACTCTTATGACCACCGTTTGGTTTCAGTATAAGTTGTAAATAGCGTTCGCTTCTTGTATTCATGCTTGCTATCTATAGAATTTTAGAGAGAGTATTCCAGTCAACTTTGTCAAAAGTTTTCTCTAAATCTCTAATTGCTGCAAACTTATGTTTGATTTTCCTTAACCTGACACCTAAGAGAAGTCGTAGGATCAGTACTGCGTCACGTGTCCTTAAATTTGTTCGGAATCCAAACTGGTTTTCACCGAGGTCACCTTCTACCAGTTATTCCATTCTTATGTAAGGAATTCGTGTTTTTATTTTGTAAACACGACTTATTAAAGTAATAGTTTGGTAATATTAACATCTGTTGATACTTGCTTCCTTTGGAATTGGTACCTTTATATTCATATTGGAGTCGAAGTGTATTTCGCCTGTCGCGTATATCTTGATCACCCTAAGGAAGAGTTTTGGCATGGCTGGCTCTTCTAGAGTTGTCATTAGTTCTGACGGAATGTTGTCTATTCCAGAGGCCTTGTTTCGACTTAGGTATTTGAGAGTTCTGCCAAATTCTTGTCGCAGTATCATATCTCCAATCTCATCTTCATATACGACCTCTTCGATTTGTATAATATTGCCCTCAATTACATCTCCCTTGTATAGACCCTCTATACAATCCTTCAACGTTTCGCCTTTCCCTTCCCTTCTTTGGGTAAGACTGGTTTCCCATCTGAGCTCTTGATATTCATACAGATGGATCTCTTTTCTCCAAAGTTCTCTTTAATTTTCCAGTAGGCAGTATCCATCTTTCCCCTAATGATATATACTTCTAAATCATTACATTTGTCATCTAGTAATTCCTGTTTAACTATTTTGCGCTCCTCGTCAATCTTATTTTTTGACGCTTGCATTCCCTTTCACCCGCTTCATTTGCTGGAGTTTTTTATTTTATCCTTCCATCAATAAAATTCGATATCTCTTGTGCTAACCAAGGATTTCAACTAGGTCTCGCCTTTTTACCTACTTAATCGTCTCCTGCTTTCACAGTTTTCACCTCTCTCCGCTACAGCTTCTTCACCTATTGTATTCCATTCCCCTGTTCTTGTCAATCGTTCACCAATGCTCCATCTGAAACTGTCAACAACCTCTAATTCTTGCAATTTATACAGGTTCCATCTCTAAAATTTCCTACACTTTTGCGATTTCTTCAATTTTAATCTACAGTTCATAATGAATAAATTGTTTTCACAGTCCACGTCTGCCCTGGAACTGTCTTACAGTTTAAAATATGGCTCCGAAATCTCTGTCTTAACTGTATACAATCACTATGAAACCTTCTGGTGACTCCAGGTCTCTTACGTGCATACAGCCTTCTTTAATGATTTTTAAACCAAGTATTAGCGATGATTAAATTAAGCTCTGAGCGAAATTCAATCAGTGGGTTTTCTCTTTCATTCCTTTCCACCAGTCCATATTCACTTACTATTTCTCCTTCTCTTCCTTTACCTACTATAGATTTCCAATCCCCCAAGACTATTACAAATTAGTCTCACGTAACTGTCTGAATAATTTCTTTTATCTCGTGATACATTTCTTCAATCTCTTCATCATCTGCGGAGGTAGATGGCATACGAACGTTTACTACTGTGGTGAGTGTGGGCTTCGTGTCTTTCTTGGCTGCAATAATACGTTTTACCTCGGTGTTCATAGTAGCTTAATCGCGATCCTGTGTTCTTATTCATTATTTAACCTACTTCTGCGTTACCCCTATTTGATTTTGTATTTATAATCCTGTATTCAACTGTCCAAAAGTCTTGTTCTTCCTGCCACCGAACTTTCGTAATTGCCAGTATATCTATCTTTAACCTGCTCCTTTCCTTTTTTAAGTTTTCTAGCCTACCTGCCCCATTAGGGGAACCGCCATTCCATGCTCAGATCCTTTGAACGCCAGTTGATAACGATAGCCTCCTTAGTAGTTCCCGCCAAAAAATACGAATGGGGGTTATTTTACCTCAAGAATATTTTATCTAAGAAGATGCCACGTCATTTAACCATACAGTGGTGCCGCATGCCCTCGGGAAAAGTTACGGCCGTAGTTTTCCCTTGCTTTCAGCCGTTGGCAGTACGAGCACAGCAAGGCCGTTTTGGTTGATCAGTTCAATCATTCAGACGCCACTACAACTACAGAAAACGCTGCTACCTCTCTTAAGGAACGACACGTTTATCTGGCCTCTCAGATACCCCTCCGTTGTGGTTGCACCTGTGGTATGGCTGTCTGTATCGCTGAGGCACGCAAGCATAGCCACCAAAGGCAAGGTCGACTGTCATTTGGGGGGGGGGGGGGGGGATTTCTGTAGTATATTTGCTATTCTAGCTATCTATTTGTGTTTGTACACTTAGGTAACAAAAGTCATAGGAAAGTGATATGTACATATACAGATGACAGTAGTGTCGTGTACTCAAGTTATAAAAGAGTAGTGCATTGGCAGAGCTGTCATTTGTACTAAGGTGATTCAAGTGAACAGGTTTCAGACGTGATTACGACCACACATCGTGAATCAGCAGACTTTGAATACGGAATGGTAGTTGGAGCTAGATGCATCGGACATCCGGTCTCGAAAATCGTTAGGGAATTAAATAGCCCGATATCCAAGTGTCAAGTGTATGCCAAGAATACCACTTTTCGGGCATTACCCATCACCATCGACAACCAGGAGGCCGACGGCCTTCACTTAACGACAGAGAGCAGCTGCGTTTGCTTATGGTTGTCTGCGCTAACAGACAAGCAACAGGGCGAACATATCCGTTAGAACATTGCTGAGAAATTTAGCGTTAATGGGCTATAGTAGCAGACGACTGATTCGAGTGCCTTTGCTGACAGTACGACATTGCCGTAAGCTCCACTCCTTGGCTTGTTCATGTCGGTAGGACGCTAGATGACTGAAAACCGTGACGTGGTCAGATGAGTTCCGACTACAGTTGTAAGAGCTGACGTAAACTTTTACAGTTCAGGTGAGTTTTGAACTCACGACCCTCTATGCAACAGTCTAGTATCATAACCGCTATACCACAGTGACGGTGCACTCAGCTTCCACTACGAAAAAAACTCCGTTCTAAAAAAGCCAGCATCTGCAGAAGCTATATGCTTAGACAATAATAACTCTGATACTGTGAAGTACTGGAAGAAAGCCGTGGAAGATACTATAACCGGAGATTTCAAGAAATTTTGATGTATCTCCGACAAAACGACTTGCTTTCGTCTCCCAAGAAAAAATAAGAATTCCTGCATAGTTCTAAACTGAATTAGAATCAATCACGCCAAATGTATGGACCCACCGTACAAATGGAAGCCAAACACACAGCCTAAAAGCTGCTATGAATGAGAAAAGCAGACAATCGAACATATAGCACAGACATATTTACTAAGAACATACAAGAAAATGTGGAGATATCTGAAATGCGACTAATAGTTCTGTTACATGTATTTCTAACCTAGATGCTTCATTATGAATGTGATTCTTAGTTTGTGGTCGTTGATGTGATTTGTAATAGTGCCATGCCAGAAATGAATAATTTTTCCCTTCTCAGTTCTCTAACTCATCCTCAGCCTTCCTTTTCTGACGTCACATTTACTCTCTGACATATACAGACACAAAGACACACAGGCGCGCGTGTGTGTACTCCACATTAACATTCGTATTTAGTTCTGTGGTATAAAAAGAACTTCTTAATAAAATATGATATTGGTGACTCACTCGAGTAAAGCAAGTGTTCACAAAAAACAGAGAAAGAATGAAAGTCACTTTTTCGGCAGAATCCTTGAATCTATAGGACAGTGTGAATACTGTCGACCTGTAGTACGAAACACGGCATGGAATCTATATATGTACCTTTTACTAACCAGTCCCAGGATTCTCACGAGCTAATCGTACTCCAGTGAAGGGCGTATCACAAACAATTTTCTTCGCGGCACACACATCGCAATTTCACGAGCGATGAGCTTTTGTTGATTGTTGTTCGCGAGAGCCAACTACAACATTGGCTCCAAAAGGCAACCGTCATATTTCTTATCTTATTGAATTTCTTCCTGAAATGTTTTATCATGCTTGTGAATTCATTGCTTATCTACTACACGTACTTTTACTTTCGAGAATATTGAACGAAACATGAGTCCACCACTCGTCACGGCTACATAAAAGCGACAGCCACCTTTGCAGCCCAACCTGAAAAGCTGGCGCACTGCCAAATGAAATTCATGAGTCTTTTCTTTTGTTATTTTGAAAACTTGGACATAGATATACCGACAAACTACAGATTAAGTATAATTGGTATTCACATGTAGTTTCCCGTCTCTAATATCCTTGATGTCGACGGGTCGTTAAACCCTAAGTTTTCTACCTTCCTTCTTTCCTTCCATTTAGTTTCATTCCTTGCGCTAATGGAGGTACTTCCGCACTTCAGGAAATGATTGAAAGGTTTACGAGTAACGCTCGTTACTGTCTCGTATAAACTGATTTACTGTTAGCTTTAATGCAGATTTTCCTCTCAGTTTTATACGAGGAGTGATAAAAGAGCTTCCGTTCCAGATTAAAATGCACATATATTCTGGAAGCAGATATATTTTACTTAACAGCATCTAGTTTTGTCATCTTTGGCTGACTTGGCCAGTGTCTCTTGAACACATAGCGTAGAATACCATCTAGCGCACTCTAGTAAGTAGTCTAATAAGTAAATAGTTCATAACGTCACAAGTGTTCTCAGTAAGAGTAAATAGCCTTCCAGAGTGGATACTGAGCACAGTTTACAGTATGCATGTATACTCACATAGACACTTTTCTGTACATATATAAGAAAATCGCAGACACACTGGCGATTAATGCAGCCGTCTCCGTAATGCAGCTGGAACCTGACGTACCACCTACACAGTATGTAAATGGGGCTCGACGTAAATAGAGTCCGTCTGCACTAGAACAATAACAATGAAATAAACATAGAAGGAGTGAAACATCTAGTAACTTTACGATGGAATTCACCAAACGCAGCCCGCATCTCGTGGTCGTGCGGTAGAGTTCTCGCTTCCCACGCCCCGGTTCCCGGGTTCGATTCCCGGCGGGGTCAGGGATTTCCTCTACCTCGTGATGGCTGGGTGTTGTGTGATGTCCTTAGGTTAGTTAGGTTTAAGTAGTTCTAAGTTCTAGGGGACTGATGACCATAGATGTTAAGTCCCATAGTGCTCAGAGCCATTTGAACCATTTGAACTACCAAACGCAGGTTTCATCTTCAAGAACCCAGAAGACTCCAGAAAGCTTAGTAGGTAATTTTTGCTTGACAATTTCAAGTTGATATATGTGTATGTAGTATATACATGAGACGATGAAGATTGTGAGTCTTTAGTATACTAAATTATTTATATTTTCTTTTATTAAAGATAGTGAAGCCCTCCTCTCATTCAACACTGTTAAGACATTTTTGCTATCGTGGGCGACATGCGACTCGTACCCAAGACATATTGTACAGTAATGTCGTAGAGTGAGGCCCGTAACATCGTCACAAAACCTATGCTTTAGGAGATAACTTTCTGAAATATATCAGCAGAACGTTGTGAAAGTGTTGTGTAAGAAACTTTCCAAGGTTAATCAAATACCAGAGGTATGCAAATATCTTTCGCTGTTTACATCTTTAGAGACAACAAGGGATATACGTAGAAGGGCTAGACGCCCTACTAAACGATCGTTTCATCCTTTCACTGATGGAACTACGTAGAACAGCCGATAAGGCTGACGCATGACACCAACTGTGTGCAAGTTATGGTCTCAGAGCCTGTTGACGTACCGAAGACACTTCAGTATTGACACTCCAGAAAAACGTAAGACTAGACCATGTGGATTGGAAAGCCCAACAAGACTGTATGAAAACGTGGAAAAGCAATCAGGTTGAGCAGGAGAGAACCAAGAAGTTTCTGTAAGTGGAGAGGAGAAATGTCAAATGTTCTAAGTGCCATATTTTCACAAATCGCATTTTCAGTGTCGCTAGACGTGCTTCCCCCCTGAAGTTGCATGTTACATGCGTGAAGGTCTCCTCCATTTAACTTGTGATGGTTTGACGAGAGGAAACTCACGTTTCTGGCGAGTGGGCACAGCATTTTGAACCGCAACATAAATTTTGTATTTATAGAGAAACGAAGAGAGATATAGTACGACCTCTGTTCCGAAAGATTTATACAAGACTGTTGAGACATCTAGAGCTATGAATCCATTCCATGTAATTCCAATGCACATAACATGCTTACTTCATTTTGTGGACGCTGCTGAAACATTGTTGTCAATTCAGGCATGAAAGACCTCCAAATGGTGTATCATTAAAGTGTCTCATACGCAGCCATTTCAAATAGCTGTTAAAAGTTATTACTCTAAAACAGAAGACTGAAAAATGTCAGTGTATTTAAAAGAGGAAAGACCATGGACGATGTATGCCACGCCGTACTTCATCTGCAAGACCAGCCATGTCTATTATTTGCAAAACAGAAAGGACCTGTCGATGATGTTGGCATTTCTTCCTCGACAGCACAGAGAATTTTACAGTAAACTTTGCAACATCTAACCCCAAGGATGGAGTTGTGTTAGAAACAAAAGTCAATACTGAGAGATTTTTTCTTGAATGCAGTTTTGCTACATTCTCGTTAAAAATTCAAGAGGTATGATAAGTGCTTTTCTTCCTAGAGTTGGACTAGTTAAAATCCACAAATAAAACGTAGTGAATCCTTATTAATAGCACCTACAACAAAATCTTTGTTATTGGCATTTAGAAGCAGTCGGTTTCGTGGTATGTCACTTGGAACATCCTTAATAAATTATTTACTTTCTAGTTTGACTCATTATTTTTTGCAGTGATGAGGTGGGCGCCATAATTCTATGGTATCTGAATACATCCTCAATTTTTTGGCTACAAATAAGTTATGTACAAAAAAAAGATACGTTGTTTTTTGATTATGCTGACCTACGCGAGATCTGGCACTTAAAACGATTGACATTTCCATTCTTGAACTCATGAACAATAGTATCAGAACCTGAAATGTGACAAAAGTGCTGATCACTACAAGTTTTAAAGGTGGGATAGACTAAACACGTATATGAAATGAATACAGCCATCATCAGTTGAGAAGCTGCCACCAATGAGCTTATGTTTATTCCACGTGTGCAGGGGTTGTAGGAGAGAACATAAGCAACTTAACGCATCATTTTGAAGAGGAAGTTGACAGAAGCTAGATAACAAGGTGGTGTCTATAACCGTAACATTAATTAGGGGACATAAAACTGTGTACTACCACTAAGCAGAATGAGTGTTTTGCCTAGACGATGGAGCACCTAGAAACATACAAAGTGCTTCCGTCAGTGCTTCAGTCTAGTGATTGAGTTTAGAATGAGGGAAAGCGCGGCATAAGCCGTTTACGCAATTTTACACAGTTTTTGTGGCTGTTTGACATAAGTTGTGTTTTGCGCAGCACTTGTAAATACACTGACGGAAAAATATCCCACCGCCAAAAGATAGTTGTTGTAGAGTAATGGAATATCGGCAAAATACATTTGTCGAAGTAACATATTAAAGTGGTTAATGTAAGCGCGAGATATGCCACTGCAAATAAGAATTATTGGTGCATTAATAACTTGCGTAACCGCCAGAATGCTGAATGTAAGAGTGCAGAAGTGCATGCATTGTGTGGTACAGGTGTCGGATGTCAGTTTCTGGGATGGTGTTTCATGCCCGTTGCACTTGGGACAATTAATGACGCTGGAGTTGTCGTCCCATGGTGTCCCATATATGTTCGATTGAAGACAGATCAAGCAGTCCAAGGAAACATGTCGACAGTCTGTAGAACACACTGGTAAGTGCGAGGATTATCCTTTTGGCAAACACCCCCTGGAATGCTGTTCGTGAATGGCAACATATCAGGTCGAATCAACAGATTGATCTACAATTTGAAGTCAGGGTGCGCGAGATAACCAAGAGAGTTCTGCTGCATACTAAATCACCTCAAATAATAACTCTAGGTGTAAGTCCATTGTGTCTTGACGCAACCAGATTGTTTGTAGGCGTTCATCTGGCCTCCTAACCAACACACGGCCATCGCTGACACCGAGACAGACTGGAGTTCACCAGAAAACACAACAGACCTCCACTTCGCTCTCCAACGAGCTCGCGCTTGACACCACCGATATCGCAGTCGGCTTTGGTTTGGGGTCAGCGGAACGCATGCTACAGAACATGTGGCTCTGAGCTGTCAGCTGTCCTAGAAACAACATTTTGTAACTGTTCTTTGTATCCCTGTGGCACCAACTGCTGCTCACATTGCTGCTGCAGGTGCAGTTCAATACGACGGAGCCATAGGCCGAGCATCATGGTCTTCCGTCTCGGTAGGGCCACGTGGCCGTCCGCAGCCTTCTCTTTTTGCGAGCGTACAGTCCCGTGATCTCCACTGCCAGCAACCATGTTCAGTGGCTACATTCCTACCAAGTCTTTCTGCAACCTCATAGTGGCGCTATTAGCACCACTCTTACGTGACTGTCACGAAATTTGAACAGCCTTTATCTTCCAGTTGTAGAAACACGGTCACCTACTTTTTTTTTATGTCGCTCAGCTGCTTCTTCGTGTTGCGATAGTTTTCCGTCAGTGGATTTCGTGCTCTACATATTTTAAGGATGTAGGTTGCAATAGGTACTGGGAGATGAAGAAGCTTGCACAGGACAGAGTAGCATGGAGAGCTGCATCAAACCAGTCTCAGGACTGAAGACCACAGCAACAACAACATATTTTAACGCTAGCTGGTCACCCAGATCACCTTATCTGTCAGTGTGCGATTACTTAGTGTGTGTAGCACAACCTTCATAGTCTTCAAGAAATGCAACATAACATTCCGGATGAGATTTCAGCCATTATAGGGCCCAAGAGTGCCATGAAATGAGTGGTGATCATTTTAAACATCTGCTGTAATCAGGTTAATACCGTATTTCGTTTCCTCTGCTGTATTTCTTCGTAGCCTCGAAGTCTGCTCTCTGGGACACTTTTATCTGCCCCACCCTGTAAATAGACAATTAAATCCAGTACCGATAAGATTTACTGGATTAAAACGCTTTTAAATTTCAATCTGATACTTGTTTCTAGGTACGTGACTATGTTGTACCATGGAATATGGTTTCACATTTGGAAAAACTGTAAAGTTCTGGTGTAATTTTTGTAATTTCAAAGAAAGGCTACAGCACATAAAAAGTGAATGCCATTATTTTAAAAATGGAGTCAGCTTCTATTACTGGGGTGCCTGGGAACGAATGTCTGAAAAGTGTACCAGTTAGGACACTCTCCACTGGTTACCATTATAGCTGGGAATCTTCTGTGGAATATAAAATGTAGAAAATGTAGAGACATGTTCTTTAGTGATCTGGGACCAATTAATTGTTAACGTAAATGTATGAGCAGCCCATTCGATACAGCCTCCACAGTAATTATATGTCAGCGCCATTACTACTCAGTGAGTTTCCAGACCGGGGAGGAAAACACATCGTCAGTACAATAATATACTTATATGACAACGGTCATGGGATATCTCTTAATATCGTGTCGGATTTCCTTTAGTGCAGCATCTCGACATGTCAAGGACAAAAAATGTCGTTGTAAGTCCCCTGCAGAAATACTGAGCCATGCTGTCTGTATAGCAGCCCATAATTGCGAAAGTGTTGCCGGTGCAGCATTTTGTGCACGTATTGAACCTCTCGATTATGTCCCACAAATGTTCGATGGGATTCATTCCGGGCGGTCTGCGTGGCCAAATTATTCACTCGGATTGTCCAGAAAGTACTTCAAACAATTATCAACAATTGAAGCCTGGTGACATCCATAAAAACTCCATAGTCATTTGAGAACACGAAGCCCATAAATGGATGGAAACTGTCTCCAGGTAGCCGAACATAACCATATCCAGTTGGGCTAGAGGATCCAGTCCATTCCACGTAACCATTATGGAATCACCACTATCTGGCACAGTGCCTTGTTGACTAGTTAGGACCATCACCTTGTGGGATTGGCACCACACTCGAGTTCTATCATCAGCTCTTACCAACTGAAAGTGGGTATCATCTGAACAGACTACGGTTTTCCAGTTGTCTAGGGTTCAACCGTTATGTCACGAGCCCAGGAGAGGCGTTGTAGGCGATGTCGTCCTCTAAGCAAATGAACTCGCATCAGTCGCCTGCTACCACCGATAATTAACTCCAAATTTCGCCGCACTGTCCCAACGGATACGTTCGCCGTACGTCCCACATTGATTTTTGTGGTTTCTTCACACAGTGCTGCTTCTGGGTTAGCGCTGACAACTATATGCAAGCGCCACTGCTCACGGTCCTAAAGTGACGGCCGTCAACCATTGCGTTGTTCGTGTAGTCTGAAATGTGGTGTTCTCCAACACTCTTCACACTGTGAATGGATCTTGTGATATCAAATTCCCTAACGATTTTCGAAATAGAATGTCCCTTGTGTCTAGCTCCAACTACCAATCCGCGTTCAAAGTTTGTTAATTCCCGTCATCAGGCCATAATAACGTCGTAAACCTTTTCACACGAATCACTTGAGTGCAAATGACAGCTCTGCCAATGCAGTGCGCTTTTATCCCTTATCTATTCGATACTACCGCCATTTATATACGTGCATGTCGCTGTCCCATAATTTTTGTCACCTCAGTGCAAGGCTATCCATTCTGATCACACGCAATGCAACGTGAAATAGTATGAGTACGATGCGTATCAGATTTCTACCGAATAGGTATCCATACGAGTTTGCCTGATGTATAGTTACTCGCCACAAGTGTAAAAAATCTCGAACACCATATTGTGATTGTGGTGTGGAACGACAGACAGCTGCTCACGCTGTATTAGCGTGTCCCGCATGGCACGTGACTACGAGCTATAAGATATTTTCGAAGATTTCCTGGCAGTGACGACTGTCGTGATAACTATAAAAAATACCTAGATATTTGTTGTTGTCATTTGTTTTATGTAATGGTGGAGATCTATGTTGAAATGTTTATATGTAGTAGTTTAGTTGTGTTTTATATGTGTAGCCATTCTTGTGATTCAGAAAATCGTAATGTAAAGAGTTTCCAAGCACCATATTTGTATATAATATGTGATGTATTAGGACAGAGAAAGGAGTCTGCGACCACAGGTAGCCCCAGAGTCGTAACAAAACACACACGTGCCGTATTAACACACAAAAATCCATCTGATGATGAAGGTTTAGACTTTTGAAACACGTTGTTGAAGGAAACAAACAGTGAACGATCACAGTAAACTTATTGATTCGTTCGATATCAGTAACAATCACGCTAAAGAATAACCTAAAATGTTCGCATAATGAATGCTGTATGATAAATAATAACAATAATAATAATAATAATAATAATAATAATAATAATAATAATAAATTATGGATACAATATTACTGGAACGTACCAACACAAAATCACACATTTGCTATACATGGATGATCTAAAATTACTGGCAGCAACAGATCAACAACTCAACCAATTACTAAAGATAACTGAAGTATTCAGCAATGATATAAATATTGCTTTTGGAACAGAGAAATGTAAGAAAAATAGCATAGTCAAGGGAAAACACACTAAACAAGAAGATTAGATGATGGATAACCACAGTGACTGCATAGAAGCGATGTAAGAAACAGATGCCTATAAATTTCTACGATACAGACAAAAATAGGATTAGATAATACAAATATTAAAGAAGAACTACAAGAAAAATATAGACAAAGACTAACAAAAATACTGAAAACAGAATTTGACAGCAAGAAACAAGGCAAAAGCTATAGATACCTATGCTATACCAATATTGACCTACTCATTTGGAGTAGTGAAATGGAGTAACACAGACCTAGAAGCACTCAATACACTTTCACGATCACAATGCCACAAATATAGAATACATAAAATCACAATGGCGGCAGGTAGTGTCAGGTGTTCCCCAAGGCTCAGTACTAGGCCCCATACTCTTCTCTCTGTATGTCAATGATGTGTCATCGGTTCTGACCTACTGCAAATATCATATGTATGCTGATGACCTTCAGTTGTATCTAAGTGCGAAACCAAGCAATCTCAATAAAGCTATTGAAAGTTTCAATACTGACCTCGAAACACTGTCAAAATGGGCACAGGACATAGGTCTAAAACTAAACCCATCTAAAACCCAAGCGGTACTTGTTGGTCACTCTAAGCTCGTTAGTCCAAAACATAGGGAATCTGAACCATCTCTTATCCTAAATGGAACAAATATTAACTTCTCTCCCTCAGCAAAGAGCTTGGGAGTAGTAATAGATGAAAATATAAATTGGACAGAGCACGTAACTGCAGTGTGCAAAAAAGCATCAGCATCGCTTCATGTCCTACAAAAATATAAAAAGCTCTTCCCTTTAGATCTGAAAAAGAAATTAGTACAAACGCTTATACTCGCAATCATTGATTACAGCGATATTATCCTACAAGGCCTCTCCCAGGAAAACTCGCGACGTCTGGAACTGGTCATGAATGCCTGCGTCCGATATATCTGTGACGTTCGACTTTTTGATCACATTTCACCTGCATATGCAAAATTGTCCTGGCTGCGTGTAGACAAACGCAAAGATTTGCATACACTCTGTCTCATCTACTGCCTTATAAATGTACACTGTCCCTCATATCTCTCCTCTTCCTTAACGCTTATGTCTGAACAACATGACAGAAACACACGTTCCCATCGTAATAATATCCTCTCTGTTGCACTGCGCTCTTCTCCAAGTCCTTTACAGTAGCGGGAACCCGACTCTGGAATAACTTCCCTCGGTATGTTAGAGAACTTAAAAACATGTCCAGCTTCAAAAAACAGTTAATGACGTATCTACTTAAGCAACAGTAATGCTTTCCTTTGTACATGAATGAACTTCACCTCATTACTTCCCTCTTTCCCCCTCCTTAAGTCTCCCTCCCCCAAAACTCGCTATACTAGCAAACATCTACTTTACACACCAAGATAATAATGTATATCTGCACAAATCTTCATTAATATTGCCCATTTTACTCATGTTTATCATTATTATTTAATTTTTTTACTGTTACTATTATTACTTTTATCATAATTTGTATGTATAGCACCTGTTGTAAAAATACTGCCAGTACTTACTTTATTAGGTCTTAGTCATTATTCTTTATTCATATTGTGACTAGAGTAATCTAATTTTCTTATTTTAAGTATTGTCATGATGTAACTCTGATGTGTGAAATGCTGCATGTGTGAAACACTGGTCTAATGTAAGAGAGGGCCTGATGGCCCTAATCTGATCAGGTTAAATAAATAAATAAATACATCAATACATTCAGCAACAGAAGGATTCACATTAAGCATAAAGGAAGGAGGAAGGGGATTTATCGATATGAAAAACCTACATTATGGACAAGTACACAATTTAAGAAAATTCTTTATAGAACGAGCAGAAACTAGCAAAATATACAAAGCAATCACTCATATAAATACATCGGCTACACCATTGCAATTTCATAACCACTTCTACAACCCTTTACATCACATAACGTCAACAGATACGAAGAGAGTAAATTGGAAAAAGAAAACACTACGTGGCAAGCACCCGTATCATCTAACACAGCCACACATCGATCAAGACGCATC
The DNA here is from genome assembly GCF_023897955.1 of Schistocerca gregaria. Lineage (NCBI taxonomy): Eukaryota > Metazoa > Arthropoda > Insecta > Orthoptera > Acrididae > Schistocerca > Schistocerca gregaria. Next base: position 444,263,794 of record NC_064920.1, read on the forward strand.
CAACACATGGCTAAGAAAAGGCAATATATACAGTGAGACGGAAGGATTCATGATTGCAATACAGGATCAAACAATAAACACCAGATATTACAGCAAGCATATTATTAAAGATCCCAATACCACAACAGATAAATGCAGACTTTGCAAACAACAAATAGAAACAGTAGATCACATCACAAGCGGATCTACAATACTAGCAAATACAGAATACCCCAGAAGACATGACAATGTAGCAAAAATAATACATCAACAACTTGGCATGGAACATAAACTAATAAAACAACACGTTCCCACACACAAGTATGCACTACAAAATGTACTGGAGAATGATGAATACAAATTATACTGGAACAGAACCATTATAACAGATAAAACAACACCACATAACAAACCTGACCTCACACTCACCAATAAAAAGAATAAATTAACACAACTAATCGAAATATCCATACCCAATACAACAAATTTACAGAAGAAAACAGGAGAAAAAAATTGAAAAATACATCCAACTGGCTGAGGAAGTCAAGGACATGTGGCATCAGGATAAAGTTGACATTATAGCAATTATACTATCAACTACAGGAGTGATACCACACAATACCCACCAGTACATCAACGCAATGCAGCTACATTCATATATATATATATATATATATATATATATATATATATATATATATATATATATATATACAGAAAAAATCTGTAATTATTGATACATGTTCAATTACCTGAAAGTTCCTAAATGCAATGTAACATATACCGTACAGTTAAAAGGAAGTCACGCTTGATCAAGGTCCGCGTCACTTTCCATTTTTGACCAGACGTGGCGTCTGAGAAAGGAGAGGAATAATAATAATAATAATAATAATAATGAGTTGCATCCTCTACCATACACTTCACAAATGTTTGCAGAGTGTGAATATAAATGTAGAACACAAGAAGGATAGTTAGCAAGATGAGTTCATCATGAAATTTTCACCTCATTTCTTTTGTCTTTTTTTATTTCTTTAACCGAGGCATACTGACATTCGAATTTTCTTAATGATGTTCGGTACTTCAAAAGTCTTGGGCAATATTTCGTACAACACAGATAAATTCTGTGAGGTTATGCTGTTCTATAACTCGTGACATTCAAAGATTTTTAAACTGAACGAAGTTCGTTGCAGTATCTGAAAAGCAATTCTGGACTTTATGCAGGTGCGAAAAATCGACCAACCATCTCGTCGAAAAACTTGCAGTCGGCAGTTTCCTGTGCGGATCGCTGCGATTTCTGAAAGGCCTGTGCAGGTGGGGGCCTCGGCTACTTGACTGGAGCGCGTCGAGCCTGAAATTTTAATTGGACTTCCGTCTGATAAAACGGGCACCGGCGCCGCACCGCACGCAAAGGCCCGAGCCGGCTGGAATGATTGTGCTGGTTACGCACTCTGCGCCAGTCGCCGCCGCGCCGCCTGCTACCCTCCAACACCTCGCGATATTCAACTGTTCTCTAAGTCACAACCTGCGCTCCAAAACTCGCAGCAAATACTCGGCTCGATCGCGTGTCGGAAGCGTGTCTGAAGCGTGGGCGACACGGACGGGAAGGTAATAACTTTCATTACTGAGTGCTGTGGCAAAGTAAAGAGAAAATATTTAATGAGATCGTGTGACCTCTATCCAGCGGCGATTTAAGTTACTCGTGCAACCGTCACTCGTACGACCTCTACAAGTTCACGCACGGCGTCGGATCTCTGCTTCGGAGATATTTCTATGACAGAGTTGAGACAGAACGATAAAAGGACACTTTGGTCAGTGTTCTGAATCAGGGCAGCCTCTTGGAAAAAAATTAAATTTCTTTAGTTTATTATTTTGTTTTCATGCTTATTTGTGTGGGCGGAGTACATGTTACTCCCGAGAAATACATCTTTCATAGGAGTTACACTACATAAAAATACCACGCCAAGTTACATGTACACACCTCCATGTAAATAAATTTACACCAGAGATGAATGCACGTCAAAATATTTTATCATGGAATGTGATGAAAACAATACCATTCATTCGAGAATAGATGTACTGAAATTACCTAAGGATGGGTAGTTCGATCCTAAGTCCTACGATTTTTATCTCACTCATTACTTGTTTCACCCTTGGTAATACATCACATTAATGTGATCAACACCGATGCTCGATGACAACGTGCAGTAACTGCTCATAGAGGGTGAATGGCAACACTAGGTGTAGAGAGCGTACAAAGCGTGTCCAGGGCAAGCATACAAACAGTGCAGTCGTTAGTCTAAAGCGGAAACAGAGAGATTTATGTGACGTGCACAATGTCATGATCATTGGCTTTCGAGGCAAGCATTTCAGAAACGGTTAAGTTTGTAATAGAGATGGGCAAACTCGTTCATCCTTGGGAACTAGTTCACAGGCGATCGCTCTCTTTTGGGAACCGTTCATTTTTACTCGTTCATCGTTCATTTGTGCTTGTTATATGGTTATTATTAAAAATTAGTAGCATACGTGACTCAAGATGGAAGGCGCCAAGAGGGGGGCACTTGCCTCCCCCCTGGAGGTCAGAGTTTTTAAGCATAACAGAATTCTCACACACTTACAATTTTCGTGATTCTGCAAAAGTTCTCGTTTAGCCAATTGTAGCGTTATGTGGCTGATCGCAGTGAAATAAGTTGGAGCACGGAAAACCGGCCCCGAGTACAGACTGCTCTCCAGTTACGCAGGATTTGTTGACCGCTACGAGGCAGTAATAAAATGTCGTGTGGCTAAGGCCTCCCGTTGGGTAGACCGTTCGCCTGGTGCAGGTATTTAGATTTGACGCCACTTCGGCGACCTGCGTGTCGATGGGGATGAAATGATGATGATCAGGACAACACAACACCCAGTCCCTGAGCGGAGAAAATCTCCGACCCAGCCGGGAATCGAACCCGGGACCTTAGGATTGACATTCCGTCACGCTGACCACTCAGCTACCGGGGCCGGACTAGGAGGCAGTGAAGAAATAACAAAAAAGCTAATGCAAACAACAACTTCAGAATAATAGATGATGATTGGTGGGCGACAATGAGCACTCTAGTTCTCGGGGTCGATTTTTCGTGTGCCACCCTGTACCATTGAAATAATATTGTAGAATTTATATTCTCTTTACAAAATGTGACGCCAGACACTAAATTGTGGAGCACGGGCTTCATTCGTAGAGTATACCGTGCATGACAAAACCGGAGTCTGGGCAACGGGCCGTAGGCGAACACATGTGTTGCTGTTGAGCAAATGACCGCCCAGATGAACAAAGCAGCTACAAACAGTCTCTCCTCATAGATAAGCGATCGTTGCTGCCCATGAGCCTCCGTAGCAGGAGCCTGTTTCGTGCATCCTTGGTGATGCTTTTCATAGGCAGAGAAGGCTGGAATTTGCCGCATTTGGACGTCCACTGTGTGGCGACAGTCGGCCTTTTGAGATCAATCCATCGGACAGACGGACTATGGCATGTAGGTTGTGAAATGTCTGAGAGCAAACACAAGAACAGGAGGAGGGAGAGTTATGGCTAGAGAATGTTTTCGTGGCATTCAACTGGGGGAGATCTCGTCATTCTGCAAGACACAATGAATCGACACAGGTACGCATCTATCCTTCGGGACCATGTGCACCCCTAAATGCAGTTTATTTTTCCTCGGCGTGATGTCAGGTCAAAGCAATGTGTCACACAGCTTGCAATGTAAGTGCGGGGTTCAGAGAGAAGCAGGATGAGTTTACCATACTCCCCTGGGTACTAAACTTCCCCGATTTAAAATCAACAGAGAATCTGTGGGACCGCCTAGATCTGGCTGTTCGCACAGTGGATCCGCAACCGAATAACCTAGCGCCACTCGAGTCGGCATGGCTCCACGTACCTGTCGGTACCTTCCACAACCTCACTGACTCCCTTCCTGCACGTCTTGCAGGGGTCTGCGCGGCAAAAAGATGTTATTCAAGCATCTGACAGGTGTTCACATTAATGTAATCAGAAAGTAAATTTTTTGCGTGAAAACGCCTAGTTGCATTGAGATTCGGAATTTAACTGTAGGTTCCCCTGCAATTTGGTGGTTACATCAGTTGAAAGGTCGAGAAAATCAACACTACTGCCTCTAATAGTACCAAACCCAGAAAGTCACTGTAACGTTGAAACTAACCTCCGGGTAGGTAAAAGCTTTGACTTTTTCTTCATTTAAATGATGTTAAGGGCCTTAGCATTTCGTTAAATATGATTGTATATGCTTTTACTAATGGCTATAATGACTATATATTTGTTCCATATACCTTATAATATTTGTTTCATTCTTCTGTGTACATATGCTTTCCATCATCGGCATAGAATGAAAAGACGGAACGTGATTTCCTTATTCTTTATTGCTATCAGCAATAATCCGTTGCTTTCGAGTTACTTTAACGCCAATTGATACATCATTCAGCTATTTTACATCGCAAGCTGAAGATGAAGAGATGCAGAAAGTACACGGGAATACTGAAAGTGTAATACAGTACTTACAGGGAGATGAAAATCTAATAGTTACTGCGGATAGGAATGCAGTTATAGCGGAAGGAGTAGAAGAAAAACATGCAGGAAAATATGGACCTGGGACAAGGAATGAGAGAAGACAAAGACCAATTGAGTTAGTAATAAAGTTCAGCTAGTAATAGCGAATAATCTGTTCAAGAATCACAAGAGGAGGAGGTATACTTGGACAAAATCGACTGATATGGGAAGACTTCAGTTAGATTAAATCATGGTTAAACAGAGATTCCGAAACCAAATGCTGGATCGTAAGGAATACCTAGGAGCAGATATAGACTCACATCACGATGTAGTAGTGATGAAGAGTAGGATAAAGTTGAAGAGGTTCGTCAGGAAGAATCAATACGCAAAGGAATGGGATACAGAAGTACTAAGAAATAACGAGAGACGCTTCAAGTTCTCAATGGTTATAGATACAGTAATAAAGAAAAGCCCAGTAGGCAGTAGACTTCAAGAGGAATGGATAAATTTAAATAGGATTATTACAGAAGTAGGAAAGAAAAACATAGGTGCAAGGAAGGTAACTACGAAGAAGCCATGGGTATCAGAAGAAATGCTTTAGTTGATCGATGAAAGAAGGAAGTACACAGATGTCCACGGAAATTCAGGCATACAGAAATACAAATCACTGAGGAAACAACACAATTATTCACGTTGGTGTGTAAAATGTATAAGTCTGGCGACATATTATCGGACTTTCGGAAAAGTATCATCCACACAATTCCCAAGATTGCAAAAGCCGACAAATACGAGAATTATCGCACAATCAGCTTAACAGCTCATGAATTCAAGTTGCTTACAAGAATAATATACAAAACAATTGAAAAGGAAATTGAGAATGTGTTAGATGATGATCAGTTTGGCTTTAGGAAAGGTAAAAGCACCAGAGAGGCAATTCTGACATTGCTTGTCATAACACAGGCCAACTAAAAATATTTTTGAAAAACTTTTTTTACTTTGACAGCTGATCTTTATATATTTTTATGAACTGAATCCAAATCTAGCATTAGTTTTTTTGTATCACCCATAGTTTTCGATAAATATCCATTTTGTTATATAGTATAAAAATCTTATGCTGTATGGTAAACGTGGAAATTAATGAAACGCTTTGTTACAACATAAGCATGGTTTGTATTTACAGTGAGCTACTTAAAACAATGATATTTGTTAATAGAGGTTTCACTTGTCAGCTGGAATTGGTTTGTATTTTCTTTATCGGTTTTCTTTGAAGCTTCTTGTGAAGCTTTTTCTATGATGAGTCGCTTGCTGAACTTCTCGGTGAAGTGACCAACAGAAGTGCTCCATCATGTTGGTGTTCCAGCGGCCTTGGTAGCGTTTCCCCATCACTTTAATGTTCTTATGAAAACGCTCTCCTTGCTCCGCACCAACGTCTCCCATATTGTCCGAGAAGTAATCAAGGTGACTGTTCAAAAAGTGAAGTTTCAGGCTCATTAAACACCCTAAAGTGTTAAACTTCTTTAACATTGTAGCTATAACAGAAACATATTCTGGATCTTTTTCATGTCCTAAGAACTTTGTAACGACTTGCTTGAATGATACCCATTTAAGGTCATAGTGAATTCAAAGTTAACATTAAACCTCAATTTTATAATGTCAGGTCCGACAAAAACGCCTTCTTTTAGTTTAGCTTCTGAAAGGTGTGGAAACTTTCTGCAGAGATACTTAAAACATGGTCCATCTTTGGGCAAAGGCTTTAGAAATTGTTTCATTAGACCTAACTTTATATGTAGAGGTGGTAGGAGTACGTTTTTTAGATCTACAAGGTTTTTGCGTAGAATGTTCTTCTCTCCAGGTTTCAAAGACTCCCTCACAGGCCAGTTCCTTCTGCACAAGTGTTGAACCCTAACCATATTGTCCCTTTCACACAAGAAACATGGAAATTTGGTAAAACCACCTTGCTGACCAAGGAGCATGAATGTTACTTTTAGATCGCCACATATCATCCAACAATGAGCAGAATAGCCTATTTTATTTAGCTTTCTTTCATATGAACAGAATCTCCAACAGGTATAGATGCATACATGTTACCATTGTTTAATAAAACAGCCTTTAAACTGGTTTTGGATGAATCAATAAACAGCCTCCAGTCTTCTTTCTTGTATTCAGTAATAAACTCATTCATCGGACAGGGAATGTCTAAGCACTACACTAAATCGCCTTCTTGTTGAAAAATCTTGGAAAATTGCTGCTCTCTCTTTCTATACATGTATTTGGTGGTTACAAATGCCAATAAGTTCTTTTCTTTTCATCTAGAGCCAATTAATTCAGCTTATTCTTTCGTTAAGCCCAGATGCCTAATCAAATCGTTAAGCTCAGTCTGAGTAAACAATTTGGTCTCTAGCTTTTTTGTCTTACATTGGAATTCATTATCATCTGGATCAGTTAAATCAGATTGTACATCAGGAAATACTCCTGTAGGAATAGAATTTAAATCGTCAGGTACACTACTGGTCGGATGGCGGATGGAAGGTTAGGGTAGCTTATTACCGTCTTGTTTTTAGAATTATGACCAGTAATATCAGCACAGCAAAAATAGCAGTCTACAGGTTTCTTCTCCTTTTTGAACCATTTTCTCAAATCTTCAGCACACACACGACATACCTTACGCAGCGCCAAGGATTTATCTTGATCGCCAAGCTTATACCCAAAGTATGATAGATAGAACTATTTCACAAAGTCTGTAATGTTTCTTTGGTGTTTTTTAATCACAAATTCACCAAAAATATAACAAACTGTCAGCAGAGTTTTTACATCCACGATTAGACACTGTACTGAGCACATATACAGGAAATGGGAACGTGAGGTTAGGTAGACAGTAAACAAAATACCATCTGTTAATACAAAAATAGAGTCGACTTTTTTTCGCCAGAAAATGTTTTTCAGCAGTGCTACCAACTTCATCTACAGTCATCACATCTCGTTTTTAAATTATTTTAACTATATAAAAGCTGTTAAAACTTTAAAAAATCGCTTAATTTAATAAATTTAACTGTAAAATGTGAATAAATGGTGGGTGATACTGTTTTTTAAGCATCATATTTGGATTTTCCACCCTAAACACATAAGAATAAGGAGTGCTAGTTCTGCAAGGTTTGCAGGAGAGCTTCTGTTAAGTTTGAAAGGTAGGAGACGAGGTACTGGCAGAAGCAAAGCCGTGAGGACCGGCGTGAGTCGTGCTTGGGTTGCTCAGTTGGTAGGGTCCTTGCTCGCGAAAGGCAAAGGTCCCGAGTTCGAATCTCGGTTCGGCACACAGTTTTAATCTGCCAGGAAGTTTCATAAGAATCAGGTATTTTCAGCAAAAAAGTTTTTCCATCGTTGGCCTGTGTAATGAAGGCAAGACTAAAGAAAAATCAAGACACGTTCATAGGACTTGTAGCCCTGGAAAAAGGGTTCGATAGTGTAAAATGGTGCACGATGTTCGAAATTTTGAGAAAAATAGGAGTATGTTACAGGGAGAGACTAGTAATATTCAATATGTACAAGAACCAAGACATAATAATAAGAGTGGACTACCAAGAATGAACTGCTTGGATTAAAAAGAGTGTAAGACAGGGATTTCGTCTTTCGAAAGAAAAATACTTAGGAATATTTTGGGACAAAGATGGACCGATAATGGATACGAACTGCAGGAAACGTCCAAAATGGAAGAATATCCTAACGTAGAGACAGATATGAGGAAAAGACGTCTCAAATTCTATGGAGTGTGCTCATGGCGGCTGCAGTGTAACACGTGTTAAGTTCGGCTCGCGAAATTTAGTCGAATTCGAAGGTGTTCTCGCAGGTGGTGTTGTCTAGTACAAGTGGAAATCGTGTAAACAACAGTGCTCTGTGTAGTAGGGCTATTTTTTTTTCTGTGCTCCGCCAATATCTGCGAGAAAATGGTAAACAGAAGAATCAACAGCAGCGTGTCCAGCAGCGGGGAAGCAGCAGGTGCGGCGGGCCTGCTCCTGGCGGAAGGTGCGGCCGCGGCTCCCGGTATAGCGGAGCTGGTTCGCTCTGAGGTAAACGCTGCGCTTCGCGATAAAAACAATCTCGATCTGATAGCAGGCACCACATCAGATACTGTAACGGCAGCAGTATTGGCCAAAATGCGTGAAACTGTTGAGGCCAATACTGCCGAAATTACAGCACTAAAAAAGTCTGTGTCTGAATACGAGAAAAAGGCACGAGAGTTGGAAGTGAAACTATCTGCCGCCACAGACGAGCTAGAACAGTACCAAAGGCGAAATAGTCTACGACTGTTTGGAGTAGCAGAAACTAAAGAAGAAGACACGGACAACCTGCTTATACAGGTTGCGCGTGAAAAATTAGGCGTCGAAGTGACCAAGGCAGACATTGACAGGAGCCACCGGGTGGGACGAAAACTACCAGGTGCTACCAAACCTCGTCCAATAATCATTAAATTTGTGTCGTACCGAAAAAGGGCGGAGATCTTTACCCAGAAGAAGAAGTTAGCAAGGACAGGGATTACAATAAGGGAAGATCTGACACACGAGCGGCTAAAGATTTTAAACAGTGCCATATCCCATTTCGGTCTTCAGAATGTGTGGACTCAGGATGGCAGAGTAATCATTAAGACAGCAGCTGGAAAGAAGACAGTCACAAACATGACAGAACTAAATAGTATTAAGTGAACCTACTCGAGCCAAAAGTCAAACTTAACACCATTTGCAAATTTTAACAGTCCTATACTCAGATATACTCTTGTAATTGTATTAACTTTTTAATTATTTGTACCTTCAACTAATTGTTCTTGTAACTGTATTAACTTTTTAATTATTTGTACCTTCAACTAATTGTTTTTCTAACTGTATTAACTTTTTACTATTTTTTTTGTGTCTTTAGCTGTAGCCATTGCTTAGTTTTAGTTACTGCTAATACTTTTTTCATTTTCTCAGTTTATTCTCTTCCATTCTGTAATAGTTCTATTGCAATTATTAGTCTCTCCTTTAGTTCATTAGTCAACCATCTCTTCGGTTTAAATTGTTCATAACAAAAATCACTATCAGTATCACTTTAGCAAGTTTCAATTTAATTCTAGCTTCCTACGATACTCTATTAAATATTAAGCTTACTTCTCTCTGCTGGCAGCATCGGCCTCTTAAATCACTCCTCTTTCCCTTATTTCCACCCTAAGCTGTTTCAAATACTCTAATTACATTTTTCCTCTTACGACATAGGATACTCAGTGACACACAGCTGTCACCATTTTGGTCATATTCTCCCTGCACCGAATACCACTAATCCATTTTCTATACTCCCGCAACCTCAGGAAATCTCTTGCAGTCGCTTTTCTTTCGGCTCTCGCGGAGTCACAAACAGGGCGCGCAAAATCTCGGACACCCCTGTAATATGTCACTTGGCGGAAACACCGGTCAGTGCCCCTCGCGGCAGGTAGTGCCTAACAAAGGGACAAACCAGTCTGCCACCCTACTCCAGGCTGCTCAGCGGAACGCGTCCGAGGTTTTAGCAACTCACTGCAACATTCAGTCTTTACCTGCGCATTACGAAGAACTTAGCCTCCTCTTCCACCAACTAAACTACCACGTAATCCTCTTATCCGAAACGTGGTTGAAACCACACATATCCTCTGCATCTATTCATCTCCCAGGGTACACATTTCTTAGGGCAGACAGATCAAAAAAGCGAGGTGGCGGGGTCGGCGCATATATACGAACAGATCTTAAAGCGAAAGTCTTATGTACGTCAAATCCTGCTGAAGAAAAAGAGGCTGAATTCATGTTCATTGAAATAAATATACAAAGTCGGAAATTCTTGACTGGCGTCGTGTACAAGCCGCCAAAAATAAGCTCAATGAGTTCCTTCCAGTCGGAATTACATTCACTTCAGTGTCAATACGAACATGTCATCGTAATGGGTGACTTGAACATAGACCTGCTAAGAGACACTCCCTCCGCAATAAACCTAAGAAGATTGTTTAGTTGCAATAGCATGAACATTCTTCCATTACAACCTACACACCATACGGCGCACAGTCATACTCTTATAGACGTGATCGCAACGAAACAGACTGACAAAGTAAGAGATGTTGGTCAATCGTCGGCCCCTGGCCTCTCAGCACATGATGTAATATTCCTGGCCTACTCTGTGCAGCCCCCAAGGATCAAATCGCGTTACATAACTTGTAGGAACATGAAACGTATTGACCTTGACGCTCTAACAGCCGATTGCTCAGAAATCTCATGGCATCAAATAATCAGAGAACCTACAATCGACGGCAAAATTAATGAACTTGGTGATAAACTCACTGAACTCTATGACAAACATGCACCTGTGCGCACAGTCCGTGTAAGAAAATCTCCTGCTCCATGGCTGACAGCTGAATTACGTCAAATGATGACTAATAGGGATGCTGCCCACAGGCGTTTCAAGGCAGATCCGAAACCCGAACGTTTTGAAGAATATAGAAAGCTACGGAACAGAGTGAAACAATGCATTCGCAATGCCAAAATCAGGCACGCTCGCTCCCTTGTATGCAGCGATCTGACACCCACGACTCTATGGAAGAATCTCCGTAGCTTGGGGGTCGGAAAGGCAAAATCGGAAACGACTTTTCATGTGTCAGCTAACGAATTAAATGAATTCTTCTCTGCACCTCTGAATACCAGCACGGCTGATAATTACCGTCCACAAGAATCCCCAAACAGGATAACTAACAACGATACCTTCCATCTAAAACATGTAACAACAAATACGGCAAGAAAAGCAATAATGAGAATCTCTTCTGATGCAATAGGCAACGACAGTATCGGTATAGCCATGATTAAGAATGTTGCCGATATCTTAGTACCTGTCTTAACTGACATATTTAATTTTTCCCTCGTGAACGGAATATACCCTACTGCATGGAAAAGAAGCATAATTCGACCCATCCCTAAGGTCGAAAACCCGCAACTGCCTAATGATTATCGACCAATTAGCATACTGCCTGCTGTTTCCAAAGCACTGGAATATATTGTTCATGACCAAATCACTGAACACTTGCATGAATTCAGTCTATATGACAAATTTCAATCCGGTTTCCGTAAACATCACAGCACAAACACTGCTCTAATTAAAGTAACTGATGACCTGAAATATGCCATCGACAACCGAAAGGCAACAATATTGACGCTACTGGACTTCAGCAAAGCTTTTGACACTGTTAACTTTGACATATTACTCAGAAAAATGCAACAGCTTAATTTCTCTGATAGTGCAATGAGATGGTTTGAAAGCTACTTAAAAGACAGACAGCAATGTGTTGTCTGCGCAAATGAAAAATCTTCCTGGAAACATGTTTCTTCGGGAGTGCCACAAGGATCAGTCTTAGGACCACTTTTGTTTTCTTTATATGTCAACGATATTTCGCCGGTTTTGTCCTCCTGTAAACATCATTTCTATGCCGACGACCTCCAGCTCTACCTAAGCGTCAGACCTGAAGACGTAAACACTGCAATCGCTCTGATGAATGATGATCTGTCTTCAGTAGTGACATGGGCGAAAAATCTGGGGCTTAAATTAAATGCAAAAAAGACGCAAGTAATCTTAATAGCCCATCAGAAATTAATAAGTTCAGATTTCCGCGAACGGCTACCTCCTATTCTGCTCGAAGGTACTCCAATACCATATCAGAAAACAGTGAAGAACTTGGGTGTAACTCTGGACGAGCATCTCAACTGGGCGGAGAATACAGTCGCAGTGTGCCGAAAGACGTCTGCTTGTCTCTATGCTCTCAAAAAGTTTCGGAACATATTCCCACAGGACTTGAAACGCCAGCTCGTGCAAGCACTCGTTCTACCGAACCTCCACTATTGTGATGTCATTCAACAAGGCATGAGTAGTGAAAACAAAAGACGGCTACAGCTAACCATGAATGCCTGTGTGCGTTACACCTGCAACATTCGCCGATATGATCATGTTAGTGCTTCATACTCCGAGCTAGGGTGGCTGCGGCCGGACAAACTGCGTGACTACCACACTCTATGTCTACTTCACCGACTCCTCAGCGCGCAAGCACCCCAGTACCTAGCTTCAGAGATTAAAAACCTGTCATGCCATCATAATCGAAACACGAGGTCACTCTTATCTGGTATCCTAACTGTGCCCACTCACAAAACAAAAACTTTTGCAAACTCCTTCTCAGTTGCCGCTGTCCGCCTCTGGAACAAACTGCCCCTTACCTTGAGGAAAATTCAATCTCCTGTGGCTTTTAAGAAGAAGTTGAAGCATTTCCTACTATCATCCGCATAAAATTCTCCACAAAATTAATGTGCAAGGCCAATCCTCTCATCTGTCAAATAGCAAAGCTAGCGTCTCGTATCTTGCTGCTGAGATGCCTTCCTCTTCATCTATCTCTATTAGCCATGCAGTCTCCTTTTCCTTTATATTTTCCTTAATTATGTTTCATTATGTCTCTCTATTCTTCTCCTCCCTTCACCATGAGTCTCCCTCATACTCCCTGCTGCCAGCACTCCTATCTTATCTTAAATCTTTCTCTTCAATAATGTATTTTTCGAGGTGTACCTTTCTAATTGTTTATCTCACTTTTTGTATTAGATGTAGTTTAACATGCCTACTGAAACATATGACTGTAAAATAAGTAGAATGCCTGGTTAGATGTAAGAGAGGGCCTGATGGCCCTAATCTTGCCAGGTTAAATAAATAAATAAATAAAAATAAATAAATAAATAAGGCTTCCCGAACACAGACTAAAAAAAGAATACGTAGATTCCCTCGCTAATGGAGAAGAAAAGAATCCAAAATGTTTGAAAAGACTTGGAATTAGCCAAAGAAAAAAATTGATGTGAGGAACAATTTTAGAATAAAAGTAGAAAAATGGGAGGTTAAACCAGAGGCAAAAGCCCGAAGAATCGGAACAAAATGGAGCGAAGAAAGAGGAGCTAAATTCTCGCAAACAATGAAAAACTGGTGAACAAATAAAAAAAACAGACGAAAAAGAAGTACGGAAAATGAACCGTATTTACCTAGATTCTTCACTGTGGGAGCTTTGCAACTATAATAATAATAGTAATAATAATAATATGTTCATATCCGTGGTTGTATATTGTGTGCATTCACGTGTATTCACAGTTTTCATTTCAACTACTTTTCTTTACCTTCGTCTTTCTTCGATTTAGTATATCCATACTGTGTACCCATTAGACTGTTCATTGCGTTCAGCAGATCATGTAGTTCTTCTTCACTTTCGCTCAGCATGGCAATGTCATCAACCAATCGTATCATTGATATCCTTTCACCTTGAATTTTAATTCCACTCCTGAAACTTTCTTTTATTTCCATCATTGCTTCCTCGATGTAAAGACTGAACAGTAGGGGATAAGGGCTACATCCTTGTCTTACACCCTTTTTAATACGAGCACTTCGTTCTTGGTCGTCCACTCTTATTATTCCCTCTAGCCTGTTGTACATATTGTGTATGACCCGTTGCTCCCTATAGCTTACCGCTACTTTTCTCAGAATTTCGAATATCTTGCACCACTTTACATTGTCGACCTCTTTTTCCAGATCGACAAATCCTATGAACGTGTTTTGATTTTTCTTTAGTCTTGCTTCCATTACTAACCGCAATGTCAGAATTACCTCTCTCGTACCTTTACCTTTCGTAAAGCCAAACAGATTGTCACCTAGCGCACCCTCAATTTTCTTTTCCATTCTTCTGTGTATTAATCTTGTGAGCAGCTTGGATGCATGAGCTGTTTAGCAGATTGTGCGGTAATTCTCGCACTTGTCAGCTTCGGCCGTCTTTTCCGAAAGTCAGATGGTATGTCACCACAGTCATACATTCTACACACCAACGTTGACAGTCGTTTGTTACCACTTCCCTCAGTGATTTTAGAAATTCTGATGGAGTGTTATCTACCCCTATTGCTTTATTTGATCTTAAGTCCTCCACCAAAGCTTTGTTATATTCTGATTCTAGTACTAGATACCCTCTCTCTTTTAAATCGACTCCTGCTTCTCCATCTATCACATCAGACAAATCTTCCCCCTCACAGAGGCTGTCAATGTATTCTTTCCACCTATCCGCTCTCTCTCCTCTGCATTTAACATTGGGATTCCCTTTGCACTCTTAATGTTGTCACCATTGCCTTTAATGTCACCGAAGGTTATTTTGACTTTCCTGTGTGCTGAGTCTGTCCTTCCAACAATAATTTCTTTTTCGATGGCTTCACATTTTCCCTGCAGCCATTTCGTCTTAGCTTCCCTGCACTTCCTATTTATTTAATTCCTCAGCGACTTATATTTCTCCATTCCTGAGCTTCCCGGAACATTTTTGTACTTCCTCCTTTCATCGATCAATTGAAGTATTTCTTCTGTTTCCCACAGTTTTCCTTCTCAACTTCTGTGACGGCCCTTTTTAGAGATGTCCTTTCGTCTTCAACTGTACTGCCTGCTGAGCTATTCCTCATTGCTGTATCTATAGCCTTAGAGAACTTCAACCGTATCTTGTCATTCTTTAGTGCATCCGTTTCGCACTTCTTTGCGTATTGAATCTTCCTGACTAATTTTTTAAACTTCAGCCTACTCTTCATCACTACTATATTGTGAACTGAGTTTATGTCTGCTCCTGGGTACCCCTTAATCTCTGTCTGACCATGATGTAATCTAACTGAAATCTTCCCGTATCACTTGGCCTCTCCCAAGTATATCTTCTTTTGTGATTCTTGAACAGAGTATTCGCTATTACTACCTGAATCTTATTACAGAACTCAATTAGTCTTTTTCCTCTCTTATTCCTATTCCCAAGCCCTTAGTCTCCTGTAACCTTTTGGTCTACTCCTTTCCCTACAAGTACATTCCATTCCCCCATACGTATAAGATTTTATCCACCTTTTACATACTGTATTAGACTTTCAGTATCATCATACACTCTCTCTATCTCTTCACCTTCAGCCTGCGATGTCGGTATCTATACCTGAACTATCGTTGTCGGTGTTGGTTTGCTGTAGATTCTGATAAGAACAACACTATCGCTGAACTGTTCACAGTAACACACTTTGTGCCCTACCTTCATATTCACGAAGAATCCTACACCCGTCATACCGTTTTCTGCTGGTGTTCATCTGACCAGGAACCCTTGTCTTCTTTCCACTTCACTTCACTGACCACTACTACATTCCTGGTAATGGAAAAAAGAACACATTGACACCGGTGTGTCAGACCCACCATACTTGCTCCGGACACTGCGAGAGGGCTGTACAAACACACGCACGGCACAGCGGATACACCAGGAACCGCGGTGTTGGCCGTCGAATGGCGCTAGCTGCGCAGCATTTGTGCACTGCCGCCGTCAGTGTCAGCCAGTTTGCCGTGGCATACGGAGCTCCATCGAAGTCTTTAACACTGGTAGCATGCCGCGACAGCGTGGACGTGAACCGTATGTGCAGTTGACGGACTTTGAGCGAGGGCGTATAGTGGGCATGCGGGAGGCCGGGTGGACGTACCGCCGAATTGCTCAACACGTGGGGCGTGAGGTCTCCACAGTACATCGATGTTGTCGCCAGTGGTCGGCGGAAGGTGCACGTGCCCGTAGACCTGGGACCGGACCGCAGCGACGCACGGATGCACGCCAAGACCGTAGGATCCTACGGCCCCGCACACCGTTAGGCCGTCTTCCGCTCACGCCCCAACATCGTGCAGCCCGCCTCCAGTGGTGTCGCGACAGGCGTGAATGGAGGGACGAATGGAGACGTGTCGTCTTCAGCGATGAGAGTCGCTTCTGCCTTGGTGCCAATGATGGTCGTATGCGTGTTTGGCGCCGTGCAGGTGAGCGCCACAATCAGGACTGCATTCGACCGAGGCACACAGGGCCAACACCCGGCATCATGGTGTGGGGAGCGATCTCCTACACTGGCCGTACACCTCTGGTGATCGTCGAGGGGACACTGAATAGTGCACGGTACATCCAAACCGTCATCGAACCCATCGTTCTACCATTCCTAGACCGGCAAGGGAACTTGCTGTTCCAACAGGACAATGCACGTCCGCATGTATCCCGTGCCACCCAACGTGCTCTAGAAGGTGTAAGTCAACTACCCTGGCCAGCAAGATCTCCGGATCTGTCCCCCATTGAGCATGTTTGGGACTGGATGAAGCGTCGTCTCACGCGGTCAGCACGTCCAGCACGAACGCTGGTCCAGCTGAGGCGCCAGGTGGAAATGGCATGGCAAGCCGTTCCACAGGACTCCATCCAGCATCTCTACGATCGTCTCCATGGGAGAATAGCAGCCTGCATTCCTGCGAAAGGTGGATATACACTGTACTAGTGCCGACATTGTGCGTGCTTTGTTGCCTGTGTCTATGAGCCTGTGGTTCTATCAGTGTGATCATATGATGTATCTGACCCCAGGAATGTGTCAATAAAGTTTCCCCTTCCTGGGACAATGAATTCACGGTGTTGTTATTTCAATTTCCAGGAGTGTATATCTAGATTTAGCCTTTGCATTTCACTTTTCGAATTTTCTAGTATCCCTACCTCGTTCAAGCAATCCACGCCCTGACTAGTAGAACATTATCCTTCCGTTAATTATTCAATCTCTTTCTCATGGTAATCTCCCCATTGGCAGTCCCCTCCCGGCGATCCGAATGGGGGACTACTCCGCAATCGTCTGCCAATGGAGAGATCATCATGACACTTCTTCAACTACAGGCTACATGTCCTGTGGATACACGTTACGTGTCTTTAATGCAGTGGTTTCCATTGCCTTTTGCATCCTCATGCCGTTGATGTTTGCTGATTCTTTCGCCTTCAGGGGCAGTTTACCACCCAAGGACAAGAAAGTGCCCTGAACCTCCGCCGGCTCCTCCGTCCTCTTTGACAAGGCCGTTGGCAGAATAATGGGTGACTTCTTATGCCGGACGTCTTCGGCCGCCAGTGCTGATTATTAATCAAAATTCAAGCAGCGACGGGATTCGAATCCGGGACCGAAGTCGTTTTCATAATGAATCAAAGACGCTACCCCTAGACCACGGGTACCAACCCGAGGTATTAGAAAATGACAATAATAACAAAAATAATATAATAATGTCAATCTTGGAAAAATAAGAAAATACAAAAAGCCTGGCTAAGAGCCAAAGTAATATCTTTTAAAATGGCGATAAAAATTAATGTAATTACTGTCGAAATTTATAAATTACATGCCAAAACGTTGAACGCGATACTTAAAAATATTATGAAAAAGTTAATATCTGAAGAACAATCGGGTTTAGAAAGGACGATCAACTATTGACAAAGTTTTTTCGCTGCAAGAAGTTACAGAAAAGGGACGAGAGTTAAATAGGGAAACTCATCTCTTTTTTGTGGATTTTGATGAAGCATACGATAATGTGAATAGAAAAATGCTATGAAATATGTTGGCTGAATGAGGTTATCCTTCTCACCTTATAAATGCTATTAAGTGTCTTTATACACGCCACCGAAATTGTTATAAATATGGGAAGTATAACAACAAAGCCAACGAGCACAAACAAAGGAGTAAGACAAAGATTTTGCATTTATCCAACACTCTGTAATACATAAACAGATGGAGTTATCAGCAAATGGAAAATGTTGAAAGCAAATGAAGTTCCTTTAGGTCGTGACAGTAGACTGCAGTAATTTTATATGCAGATGGCCTCAGTTTGATCACAGAGAATGTGAAACGTCACCTTGGAAAAATTATAAATGACTGTGCTAGTAAACGTCTACGTTATCTGATACAAAGACAACTGAGTAAAACTGAACGTACTCAGACAGTTCTCTCTTTACTTATTCTGATCATCACTAAACTGACACACATTATTTTTTAGCGCAACGCACTCTGACTTTCAAAAATCCCTACAAAAGAATGGCCCTGACTAACAATAACCTATACCTTTCATGAATGACTTACCTCACAAAAATCTTCGTTACACGAACTACAGCAATACAGAGAGCGCCAATACTGCTAGCTAATTAAAACTAATAATACTGACTACTGGAGGCATTAACTACTGATAGGCATAGTCAGCAAATGAAAGATTTTGATAGAGAACAAATAATGTATTTACCCTAATAATGTTCAAAAGTCATCATATATATATCTATCAATTCATGAAATCATGGCAACAGTCTTATGAAATTTCCTTGTTCTGGCGGACACACGTTTAGATCGCCCGCTTAAAACTCTGGCATCTCTCTCCCCACTTCCACCACTGCTGGCGGCTCACCTCCAATTGCAGAACGCTACGCGCTGTTCACATCCAACTGCCCAACACTACACTAATGAATATTTCAACAATGAGTCCAACAGCCACAGACTGCACACGGCGCAGTCAGTGATTGTCATACAGAGCGCTACGTGGCGTTACCATCATAAGAACCTAAACAGCCTACTTACAAATGAAGATGACCTTCAGATGGGAGTCTATTTGCCTAATACATGAAGTGAAGAAAAACAATAAAAGAGTCATATGTTGTTGTCTAAGCAGGATGACTCCGAACTCCACAGACAAAATTTATGAGATTGTTCACGGATTTTTTCCTCTCTGGTATGGGGGATCCTTGGTCTCCCGTGGCTTGTTACAAAGTAATTACGTTAGTATTATTTATCAGATTTATTACCCCAATCACCTTTGTTTATGTGAAAACAGCCCAAAATAGTAATAAGCCTGTAAATACACGATAACCAAAAAGTACAGTTCAAAACACAAAATAGGCGCGTGTGCACAGAGACAAAGTAGAAAAGTAGTGAAAAAATGCCTGATGGCGAAGCTTCACCGTCACCGAATGAAACAAGTTAGACTGCAAACAAGACACACACAGCATGCCACCGACATTTGCACCACTGTGCAGATGGTTTCAGTGCGACAAAAATAAAAACATAAATGGTTTTAATGGGTCAAACGCAAATCAATAAACCAGTGACGACTCCACGGTCTTTTTCTCTTTGAGTCATACGTCTTCTGACTGGTCTGATGCTTCCCCAGACGAATTCCTCTCCTGTGCCAACTTCTCCATCTCAGGGCAGCACCTCCAACCTATGTTATTTGCTGGATGTATTTCAATCACTGTCTTCCTCTACAGTTATTACCCTCTATAGCCCCAACCACTGTCATGGAAGTTATTCCCTGATGTCTTGACGTATGTCCCATCATCCTGTCCCTTCTTCTTGTCAGTGTTCCCAATATAGTTCTTTCCCCTCCTATTCTGCGGAGAACCTCCTCATTCCTTACCTTTTCAGTCAACATTCGTCTGTAACACCTCATATCAAATGCTTCGATTCTCTTCTGTTCCAATTTTCCCTCAAGCCGTCTTTCACTACCATATAATTTTGTGCTCCAAACGTACATTATCAGAAATTTCTTCCTCAAATTAAGGTCTGTGTTTAATACTAGTAGATTTCTGACTGCCAGGAATTCCATTTTTGGCATTGATGCTCACATTGCTCTTTCCGTCATGGCTTGTTTTGCTGGGTAGGTAGAGGTATTCCTTAACTTCATCTACTTCGTGACTATCAATTCTAGATGCTAGGTTTCTTGCTGTTCTTATTTCTGCTACTTCTCATTACCTTCGTCGTTCTTCGATTTACTCTCAGTCCATATTCTGTTCTCAGAAGGCTGTTCATTCGATTTAGTAGATCTTGTAATTCATCTTTACTTTCACTGAGTATGGCAAAGTCAACGGAGAATCTTATCGTTGATGTCGTTTCAACTTGAATTTTGATTCCGTCTCATACCTAAGTACTCAGAAAACACCCCTGAACAACATGGCTTCGAGACCAGCATGGGCAGTTTTGCCAATTTCAAGTCATTGACTGATGATGTCTCTTTTGTGACGGTAGAATAGCAGTCATAAATTACGAATATGATAGATTTCATAAATCGAGTGCGACCGGAATAACTGCAGAAAAGGAAACTTTTTGGCACCACAGTTCTGAGAAGTAAATCAACAGATATTTCAGAATATAGCACAATTCCCTCCAAGTAATAATAGCTATGAGGAGAGGAAGAAGACCGCACTGGGCAACAGGGCAATGCATTTTAATGAAAGAAAAATTTTCAGTTTCGAATTGCGTACTGGCATTGCGTTAAATGCAGTGGCGACTTGTGAAAATCTGAGCCAGGACCGTACTCGAACTCAGATACATCGCTTCTCTACAATGTTTGCCTTGTCCGCCCCCTTTTTCATTTTTTGTATATTTTTAGTTTTTTTAATGTTGCGTTAAGGTAGTGGAGCGGTCAGCGTAAGGCTGGTAGAGACAGGGTGGGCAGGGATACATATGCTTACGTCGCCCATCCTCCGACAGAGGAGTAACTCATAACATCCAAGAATAAATAAAGAATGGAAACTGCTACGGTTATATTGCTTAGACAACGATCACACAGCTGAAGGTAATGAAAATCATGATTCGAACAAAATCCTGCACGCCATCTCACGTGGGCTTCCCATATGTGGACAGTGTTCATTTGTACCAAGTCGATAAACATTTTGCCTCGGGTTAAGGTCCTATGGAGGTCGTTCCCTGCCTGGCATTTCCCATCCGCGAGGCGGGGTTTGGAAAGGCACTGCGCAAATAATTTGCAAAAAATTGTTAATACAAGGAGCGTGCTTAGCTATGTTGTGGTTATCTTGGAGATATTGCCAATTGTCAAGAATCGTCTCTTCATCATCCCTCCAGAATAAATAGCGAATGAGCATAAGAGATCGTCAGTCTTCTTGGTTGGGAATTAAGCATCCCTCTGGTCATAGGAGGAAGTGGGGGGGGGGGGGGGGGGGGAGTGGTCACTCATGCTGCAAGGCAGGGGACGAAGGTAGCGGGCGAGGATCTTCTTCTCTACCAGAGTACAAACGTCAGATGCTCAACCTAATGTTTAACGGTGTTCATCAGTGTCCTGGAGTTAACAATATGGGCAAAGGAGAGAAAGAGGCAAACAGATAACGTTCAAATTGTTTTTGTCGCATATCTCTGGTTGACAACATAGCACCATGTCGATCGAACCCGTGTAGAGGGGAAGGTTTGTTGAATTGCTCTTCACACCGCAAGTCATAATGTGGCTAAGTTTTTACTCTCAGCCACGTTGCGAGAGCTGGATCTCCGTAGTGAACGAAAAATGTCTCTCGCTTTCGGAGCTCAAGCAATGCACATGACTGTGTTCGAGTATGAATGCCGGGACGTGGGGCAGAGAGGGAGCGATGTGCGCATTTGTAACAAGTGGCAGGATGGATGTTCCTCTGATACAAGGCATGTGAGTGAATTTTGTTGATTGGACCACAGTTTCGCCACTGTGCATTAAAATAAGGCTGTAGCCCTATCTCATACATTTATAAGTAGCACTCTGCCTTCACGCGGAGGGGTGGGGTGGGGGGGGGGGGTGCAGACTCTAAATAAGAAGTCAGCAGTGAGGTAATATCCGAACGGCGCCTGCAGTCTGTATCATCGTTGTCGGTGGGAGAACCTGAGCCGTATGTTTCAACTTAGTGGCCAAGTGAAGGTTAAAGTACCCGACACGTTGTAATACTTCTATGCGTCGAAGTAGATTCTAGCGAACTTCTATGTCTATTGTCTGCAGTAGTTGTGTAAAGTTTGTTTCGTGGTAGCAGTGTGATGCACGTCCTGCATAAATGCAATGCTCAAATATCTGATCGCATCTATCCGTGGGAGGGCCGCCGCCACGCAGCTCACTTGGAGGCTCCTTCTAATATGCACCATCGCCGACCTGGTTGTATTCAAGTAGCTTCTCGCGACCAGTCCACATCACATGACTGTTTCAAGTACAGATCGTATCTTATTACCTGATTGGCCCAGCACTAAGAGATCGTCAGCATGCACTCTGTAGTGAAAGGTGTGGCCGCACAACTTAATACCCAACAGCGTGCATTTCAGCCTTCCTATGAACAGTTCCAGTGTGGGAACGTAAAAGAAAATCATGGAGAGCGTGTCCTCAACATCGTCATGCATAATCGATATATATTATAAAAATCAGTGCACAATGTGTGTGCCGCTAAAACTCAGAACCGAGTCCCTTTACTACCAAGAGAGTTATATAGTGTGGTAGTCCTCTAGCCCCTCCAGGTTTTTACATGTCCGGCGTGCCGTTGAAGATATAAAGGTGGGGAGTTTCGGCCTCTAAAAATTTGCAGAATATTCCAGTAAATTCGAGAGTATTCGAAAAGTTTCCAGAAAGTCGAGAGTATTCCAGAGCATTCTGTAACATTACACAACGTTCTGGAATGTTCCATAATGATCCGGGATATTCTGGAATGTTCAGGAATAGTCTGAAACATTCTGCAAGATTCGAGAATATTCGAGAACATCTGAGAACGTCCCAGATCATTATGGAACATTCCAAACACTCTCGAACTTTGTGGAATGTTCTGGAACATGGTGGACCATTCGAAGCCTTTTTGGCATGTTCTGGAATTCGCCACTGGTGGCGCTACCCATTGGAAAGGGCATATAGAGCTGGACCCGTCGTATGTACGAACGTCAGTGTCTTCTAAGTGACGAAGTGAGGAACCGAAAAAGGGGGTTGGAACACTTGAATGGAGAAGAATTTGCACGGAGGGACAATTGGCGGCTAACTGGCTTTCCACAGGTACAGGCACAGTAAGAAATCTACCAGTTCAGAACAGCTGCTAGTGCCAGCTGGCTTGCGCTCACACCAGAGCAGTGAGCAACCACGTATCGCTTCAGAGTGTTTCGTGGGAAATTTTGTTTGTAAGACTGATGCGTTATTGAAGAATGAGAATGAAATACTCTATAATGAGAACTGACAATGAAATTCAACATCTCATTTAATATTTTCATGATGTAACGAACGGGGGTAGCTCCTGCTGGCTTATGATGATTCCATTTTATGACTAAATTTAAATTGAGAAACTTATATTTCATTGCCATTTTATGTAACCGTTAAACATAAAAACAAAGCATTTCAATGAATATTACTTCTCTAGCTTTTTACTAAAGGCCAATGTCTGTTACCAATTTCCGAGAATGCTAATTCGAAGACAAGCTCTTAAAGTGAAGTCTACCACTGAGCTTCTGTGGGAGGACTTCGTACTCTTCATTGCGTAAAAAAATAACATGTAAATATAAGTACAAACATCGACATAATCGTAGCTGCAGACTTGTAAAGTCGTAAAAATTTGACTTTGAGGGAACAGAAGTCTACTAGACTAATTTTGCTACGAAACTAAGTACGCAAACGTCACACTGTTGATACATAAGTTCTAGCTGTGGGCGACTTTCAACACTGTCAACATAACCAAAAAATCGGTGAAACTGTGCACCCTTTTGCAAAGTTGAAAAGCAGTATGGCAACTTTATCTAAGTGCAGACTCTTTCGTTGAGTATTCCTCCTGAAAATAAAAATGCATTTTCATAACGAAAACTTTGGGAAAATTACTAATGCGTTTCCTTCTCTGCTCCCATATGATGAATACACTATTCAGTCATATTGCTATTTCCTTAGATTGGTTACGCATAGATCCCAAAACGATTCTGCCGTATTCATATTTACTCCAAACTTGGTTTAAATTGGAAAAAAAAACTGAAAAAAAAACAGAAGTATTTCCAGGAAAAGTGTAGTGAAACAATTCATAGCCAGTCGTTAGAGATCAATTACTTTAAAAAAAATGGCTCTGAGCACTATGCGACTTAACATCTGTGGTCATCAGTCACCTAGAACTTAGAACTAATTAAACCTAACTAACCTAAGGACATCACACACATCAATGCCCGAGGCAGGATTCGAACTTGTTACCGTAGCGGTCGCGAGGTTCCAGACTGAAGCGCATAGAACCGCTCGGCCACTCCGACCGGCTACAAGAAAAAATCTCATAAAAGTAGAAAGGGAAAACGTCATTGTAGCAGTGATTTTTAATGGCTATGTGTCTTGTAGTAACATTCATTCTTTGATAAAACGTTAAAATTCATTTTATCATACATTTGGTTATCTAATCGCAGTGGCATCTTTTTTATCATAAATGTTACGCAATATGAATGAAATTGTTGCAGGATGTAGTCTTGATGTGTTGACATCCTTTTATGCATTACTATTATCGAAAATGTTATTTGTTTATTGTATCAACACATTTGTGTACCAGTAATTAAAATTGTAGCAAAACAGCTTAAGTCACTTAACAACGCCTCCGGTCCAGATTGTACACTAGTCAGGTTCTTTCAGAGTATGATGATACAATATCTCTATATCGAGCTATTATATACCACCGCACGCTCAAAGAAAATCCGTACCTAAAGAGTGGAAAATTGCTCAAGTCACACCAATACCCAAAAAGGGAAGTAGGAGTAATCCGCTGAAATTACGGGCCAATATCACTAACGTCGATTTGTAGTAGGGTTTTGGAACATATACTGTGCTAGAAAACTATTTATTGACACATAGTCAGCACGGATTCAGGAAATATCGTCCTTGTGAAATACAGCTAGCTCTTTATTCTCATGAAGTAATGCGTGATATCGACAGGGGATGTCAAATTGTTCCCATATGTTTAGATTTCCAGAAGCATTTCGATACCGTCCCTCACAAGAGTCTTCTAACCACGTCGTGAATCACAGTAGAGCAGCGATTAGCAGTCCAACAACACTTTATTACATGGTCACAGAACATACCATACAACAAGTCAAAGATACATTGTACTAAAAGTAAACAAACAGTCTCTCACTTGCCCAAAGTACATCACTCTGTGACATCCTCCCTACCCTGGTCGACCTCCAAAGGTACGGCCAGCTGCACAGGACGACTAATGATGTGACCTTATGGTGTCCGGAGTATTATCGTCCTTACCCTGCCGTCTCTTCCTGATAGTACCTTTTCTATCCTGGCCTTCTTCCACATATGTCGCGGACGAAGGTCCTCTTGGATCAGCACGATGTCGCCAGGGTGAAAGGGGATGACTCGTTCCGATGGGCGTTTAACTTCATGGTAGTTCCGGAGCTCCAATAGGTATTCTTTAACCCAACGGTTCCAAAAACTGTAACAGAGTTGCTGTCTCAGTCGGAAGTCCTTTGTTAAATTCGTGTTCGCTGAAGGCTCTGTTCCCGTCGGAATAGTCGTAAGTTTTTCTCCCGTCAGAAAATGGGAAGGTGTGAGCGCATCGCAATCATCTCCTGGTGTGATGGGCCTGGAGTTCACCGCGGCTTCAATACTGATCAAGGTGGTGTTCAGTTGTTTCTCAGTGAGCTTTGCGAGTCCCAATACCCTCCGTAGGCAACGCTTTATAGTGCCCACCATTCTTTCCCACCATCCTCCCCACCAAGCCGCCCAGGAGACAATAAATTTCCAAGTAATACCGTGGTGGGCGAGGAACTCATAAAATTTTGTGGTAGTTAATGCCTTCCAATGTTGGGCTAGTTCCATATTCGTGGCGTGGAATGTTTTCGCATTATCTGTATATATCGTGTGGGGTAGTCCGCGTCTTCCGGCGAGTCGCTGAAGTGCCATAAGAAACTTGTCCGTTGACAAGTTTGTACAGAGTTCGAGGTGTACAGTTCGTGTGGTAGCACATGTGAAAAGAGTGATATATGACTTGTGTGTTTCCTTCCCCACTTTGATGAATAGTGGGCGAGCAAAGTCTATTCCGGTTACAGCAAATGGTTTGGCAGGTGAAACTCGTTCAGGCGACAGCGGTGCTTCGATCTGTTGCCCTCGTGGATTCTTCAAGATCTTGCATGCGAGGCATGAGTGTAGGATTCTTTTGATGGCCTGACGAGCTTTAAGGATCCAAAATTCGGTTCGTAGTTCAGATAGTACAGAACGAACACCAAAGTGATGGAGGCGGATGTGTGTCTCTCGAATAACCAATTGTGTGAAGTGGTGGGAACCGTCAACGAGTACAGGATGTTTCAGGATGTTTTTGTCCCCTATTAGGTTAGTGCATTGCAGTCGACCTCCTAGACGTATCAGTCCATATTCTAGGAAAGGATTGTATCGTGCGATTTTTTACTCTCTTAGCAGTGGTAAGTTATTCTTAAGTGCATTTAATTCGCTGGGGAAGGAATCTCTCTGGCCCACTCGAACCCAATACATTTTGGTAGCTGATAATTCGGTGGCTGTAAGTTCTCCTGAAGATTTATTCTTCTGACGACTGTTGTGTAGGAAGCGGAGAGTCCATGCTGTGATAAGAATGAGCTTCCAGTATGAGTTCAAAAGGCTGGTTGGCGTAGATATCGACAAAACTTGGCTCTGGGTTTTCTTCCTCTTTTCTTCGGGAGGAAGTCGTACCATCGTTGGAGTATCGTTTGGCCAGCATTCAGGAGGGCGTGTATGCCAAGGCGGCCCATGCCACCAAATATCCAGAGAATTCATTTGGTAGCCGAGGAGTCCACGCGAGAGGTGGTCAGCAGGATTGTCTGGTCCTGGGCAGTGTTTCCATTGTGTGGTAGTCGTGTGTGTTTGTATCTCAGTTACCCGATTACAAACGAAGGTCTTCCATCTGTTATGATCACAGCGAATCCAACTTAGTGTTATTGCAGAATCCGTCCACAATATCGCATGGGCAATTTTGAAGTCTGTTGTGCGGCAAAAGTAACACAATAGTCTGGTCCCAACTACTGCCGCTAAAAGTTCGAGTCGAGGCAATGTCACCTTCTTAATAGGAGCAAGTCTGTTCTTGCTACAGACTAAATGGGTTACGACGTCATCATCTATGACAGTACGAATGTACAAAGCTGCTCCATATGCCTTTTCCGAGGCGTCACAGAATACGTGCAGCTGAGAGTCTCTTCCATGAGCTGTAGCTATCCATCTAGGGACGTATATGTGACAATGAAGGTAAGCTAGATATCCAAGTGCGCCATCGTGCCCCTAAGTCCCAGGGCATAAGTTCATCCCAGCCAATTCCTCGGCACCACGTGTCCTGGAACTGCAATTTCCCAACAAGAGAAACAGAGGAAAACAGTCCGAGTGGGTCATAGAATTTAGCCGTACATTGTAAAAGGAGTCGATTGGTGGCTGGCTCTTCTGACGACTTCTGATGATTTCGCTAGGATCGATACAGAAGTAGTCACCTGCGGTGTTCCAGTCTACACCTAAAACTTGAGTCTGGGTGTGGAGTTCTCGCCTTTCTGCCCTCCAGATAGTGTGGAGTTGTTCACAGTTCGTAGCCCATTTTGATAAGGGGAGACTGATCAATTTCATTAGGGCTACAAGTTCATAGTATATAGTTATCACCTTCTACTGAGATCACGAAGTCGTCCATGTATGCAGTCTTGATTATAAGTGGCGCTACGGTGGGAAAGTCTTTGTCCTTTTCGTTCAAGGTTAATTGAAGGAAAGCTTGTGTGATATCCGCGACGATAGCAGTAGAATATAGTCTGAAACGCAGTAAAATTTCCAGAACCTCTGGTAATAGGTTCGGTCCTACTTCTAATACCTCATTCAGAGAAGGTGCATTGGTTTCGTGAGATGAAGCGTCACAGACTATTCTCCACTTAGTAGTTCCATATTTCTCCGTCCTCACTGCATGATGAGGGAGATAAAATAGCTCCTTTCCTGAGAGTGGAGTGCGAGCGACCTCTACTTGCCCCTTCGTAATGTAGTCTAGCATAAGATCGAAATACATTTGCTTAAAGGTCTCTTGACTTCAAGCACCTCTTCCCTAAGGTGCTTGAATCGTTTTTCTTCGATCGGTCTGTTACTCGAAAGCACTGTATGTTGTCTTTTGGGAAGTGTAACCACTGCTCGATGATCCTTTATAAAGATGCTCTAAACTCTTCAAGAAGTCTCGTATCCTTGTTGTTCACAGGTAGATCCTAATCAGCAGTAATCCCTATAGTTTCCAAGTCCCAAAAGCGTCTGAAATCATTGTCCGAGTGCAGAGGAGATCGGTCAGTCTGAGCAAAATTTACCACGGTTATATGCACACAGGCTTGTGACTTGTTACCACTATGTATCCAGCCAAACAGAGAAGGAACGAACACTAAGGATTCAGAGACGCGTATGGGCTAATTGTGCTTCACTATCTTCCAATAAAAATCGCTTCCTACAATAATCTCCAGGGGAAGATCTTCTGTTGAATCGGTTTACGGATCTGCTAGCGTAATCTTACGGGCATCTGGTAAACTCTTTATATGTTGTGGAACTGAAGGCTGGTGAGAAATAACGTGAGTACTTTCGAAGACAGTAAGTGGCACTGAAGAATTCTGCCAAAGCCCCTTCATATTAAACTGAACAAACGGTTAGTTCTTGTCGATCTACCGTTTGCAGTTTCAGATCATCAATCAGCGATTTAGCTATGAAGCTGGACTGACTACCCGCGTCCAGTAGACAACGCGTTGACCTGCTCAATCCTGTAGGTCCTGAAACGCATACTCGAGCTGTCTGAAGGTACGTATATCCGGGGGAGCGACAGATACCTTTCCCACGGAAGTAACGTTTGTCTGACCCGCGGGACCCATAATATCCTTTCGTTCCTCACAAATTGACTTATGATGCAGCCTTTTACAGTAAACACACCGAGCCTTTTCTTTCTTTTTGCAATTTGACAATTTGTGCCCACATTGAAGACAAAGAAAGCGTCTGTTTGCTAGTTTCAATTTATGTATTCGATAATTGAAGCGTACGATCTTCTTACAGTCTTGCGCCCAATGACTGCAAGATTCGCAAAAGACGCAGAATGGTTCCTTTACGCTGGTATCCTTCGGAGTCGATCTTTTAGATTTCGCGTGTACATGAAGTGTGGACGCTGTGGGAAGGTTACTAGAAGTGCTGGAAAATTCACCGCGTATCTTCTGCGTGGTAAGCACCCCGTCGACTTCCTCATTCAGAAACTCTATCAGTTGCAAAATGTCCCCTTCGGATATTCCTGTACGCTTGGCGTGAATTTTCCAGCGGCGGCATATGTCATCCGGAAAAGCGCGTAAAATTTTCGGGGCGAGGACTCGACCGTATCCGTTCACGTCTTCCCCAAGTGCCCGGAGAGCTTGAATACGTCGCTGGCATTCAATGAATGTTGAATCAAGTTCCTCTGGGGTGGGCAGCTGAATTGGTTTTATGGCTTCGAGATAATCTAATTGGGCTTGAATTATTCGATCCTTGTTGCCATAACGCGCTCGGAGAATCCTCTTCGTTTCTGCGTACGTCTCGGCCGTCACCGCAATACCGTCCACTAAATGCTTTGGTCCTCCCGAGAGATAGCCGCGAAGAAAGATGTGTTTATTACTTGCAGTTACCGTCGGATCGTTGTCGACCGACTGCTCAAACTGCTTCCAGAATCGCGCCCATGTCTTGATATCTCCTGAAAAAGGCTCACGTTTGATCAGCGGAAGTTTTACTGAAGCTGTGGGTACGCTCATTGTTACAGTTTGTGTCGGTGGATTGTCGGGAATCTTTATATCTGCTACCGATTTCGCAAGCTGTTTCTCTATTTCGTGAGACAATCGAGAAATTGTGAGTTTCGCGGTGTCTATATAATCTTCGCATTTAAGAACATCTTCCTCGTATTCGTCATCGTCCAACAACTCGTGAATATCCCGATCTAATTTAACGACGCGATTCAGAACGCTTCCCAATTTGTCATTGTAATATTTATAATCCGCGATTTCCGATGTGTCGGACAACCTTGCAACTTCCGCTACGAGTCTCGTAATGCTTGCTCTTTCTCTCATACGTTCTTCTAGTTCGCGGTCTGTCATGTCCACTCCGTCCGATTACTCGAAAGCTAAAAGCAGTGTCAGCTAGCGATCAGCTGGTCTTTGGATCGCTAGTCGAAGTAGTTCAATTTATGGTCGCTAGATAGTAGCACTAGTCATAAACAATCTACAGGCGTAGCGTAGGATCTGATAATTCGTTAAAGCGCTAATCGAACAGCTACAATAGCGGTACACAGCGGCAATAATGTAATCAGTTGCCTTTACAAATGGCACTACAAAACATGTTGCTTGATAATTCAATTGAACTTAGCTGTGTATGCAGACGGTTGTCGCCGAAGAGCTTGTTGCGTGGTGTGACAAATCGCTGTACTAAACCCCATCGTAGTATTGCCGCGTGACGTGCGTCCAGAATTCGTGTTTCACAACGGCAACCGTCGAAACTGTTTCCGGCAAAGTCTATCCCGGGTTTCGGCACCAAATTTTTATGTCGTGAATCACAGTAGAGCAGCGATTAGCAGTCCAACAACACTTTATTACATAGTCACGGAACATACCATAAAACAAGTCAAAGATACATTGTGCTAAAAGTAAACAAACAGTTTCTCACTTGCCCAAAGTACATCACTCTGTGACAAACCAAACTGCGTGCCTATGGAATATCGCTTCAGTTATGTGACTGGATTCGTGATTGCCTGTCAGAAAGGTAACAGTTAGTAGTAATAGACGGAAAGTCATCGCGTAAAAGAGAAGTAAAATTTGTTCCTGAGCTATATTAATGACATAGGAGAGAATCTGAATAGCCGTCTTTGATTGTTTGCAGATGACGCTTCATTTATAATCTTGTAAAGTCATCAGATGACCAAAACGAATTGCAAAATGGTTTAGATAAGATACCTGTATGGTGCGAAAAGTGGCAATTTATCCTGGCCGGCCGCGGTGGTCTCGCGGTTCTAGGCTAGCAGTCCGGAACCGTGCGACTGCTACGGTCGCAGGTTCGAATCCTGCCTCGGGTATGGATGTGTGTGATGTCCTTAGGTTAGTTAGGTTTAAGTAGTTCTAAGTTATAGGGGGCTGATGACCACAGCAAGTTGAGTCCCATAGTGCTCAGAGCCATTTGAACCATTTTTTGAATTAATCCTGAATAAAGAAAAGCATGAAGTTATTCACATGAGTACTAAAAGAATTCAGCTAAATTTCGGTTACGCTCCAAGTCACACAAATCTGAAGGCTGTAAATTCAACTAAATACTTAGGGATTACAATTACAAATAATCTAAACTGGAATGATCACATAGATAATGTTGTGGGTAGAGCGAACCAAAGACTGGGATTCATTGGCAGAACACTTGCAAGGTGCAACAGGTCTCCTGAAGAGACTGCTTACACCACGCTTGTCTGCCCTGTTCCGGAGTATTGATTTATGGTGTGGGATCCGCATCAGATGGGACTGACGGATGACATCGAAAAAGTTCAAACAACAAACAGCAGCTCGTTCTGTTTTATCGCGAAATAGGGGAGATAGTGCCACAAACATGATACATTAATTGGAGTGGCAAAGGCGTTTTTCTTTACGACTGGATCTTCACATGAAATTTCAATCACTAGTTTCCTCCTCCGAATGCGAAAACATTCCTTTGGCACCTTCCTACATTGGGAGAATGATGATTTCGATGAAAAAAATGGAAACCAGGGATCGCACAGAAAAAAATAAGTGCTCGTTTTTTCCGCGCAGCGTTCGAGTGTGGAACGGTAGACACAGCTTGAAGGTGGTTCATTAAACCCTCTACCAGGCACTTTATTGGGAATAGCAGAGTAATCACGTAGATGTAGATGTAGATCTCGTTATCGACAAGGTAGAAGATAAGTTAAATTTTTAGATGGAATCTCCCGTTAAGCACTGCATCGTACATATTGTGTGTTCGTATCTACGCGCTATCAGTCGGCTGTGCTGCGCTGCGTAAAGGCGGCTGGTCTTCCTATTTTACCGCGAGCGACCACAACCCACGCGACGGGCGAGCGTGAGTGCTCTTGCTGTCCTCTCTCCCTTTCTTCTGCCCACCTTTATAATATTAAACTTTTAAAGATTACATTGATTGAATGTCTGAACTGTGGAAAGGATACAAAACTCGAATTATCATGTAGCCTGCTGTAACTGCAAGTGTTGTGCATACTCTGTGTTACTGGTAGCGAAATTTTACACGAACTGATTTAGCAATGCAATTCTCAGTACCTATAAAGAAATATAGTCACTGCAAAATACACTCAGCCCCCTAGGCACTGAAGCATCTGGCCCTGTTCATAACTGGTAACTCTGGTCCCTGTGCACATAACAAATAAATTAAATTGTCTTACCTCCAGAGCAGCTACGGCGGAACGCGATATATTCTGGTCTCTCATGAGCGTGAGCTAGCTACTGGCTCAGCGATGTGCAATGCTCGCTGTAAAACTTTGAAATGCACATGAAATTGTTTTGGCTGCTAAATGAAAACATTTATGAAAATCCAACTTCTTTGGATAGGGAGGCGATACTGATTGTGGTGAATTACTAACACTGATCTTTTTTTTACCAAAACTATTTTGCAAGTTAAAATTGTCATTTCAAAAACATCTTACAATTGACTTGACATTACTCACAATTGATTCACAAACAATCCAACATTCACTAATCCAACATAAATGCAAATCATCAAATTAAATATAGCACTGTTAAGAAATCTCAGAAATATTACTTGATCGTCTAACTAGCTTTTCTATCAAAACAGTTTATGAGCATTCTGGGGTTGCTCAACAATTGCAAATTATCAGCCAACTCATCTATACAAACGCGCTGGCGAAAACAAGTATCATAATTATGTAACATCTTTTACCTTGCTTGCATGAAGACTCCTGCTTCCAAGTTCAACAACACTGACATACTTAAATTAACCTAAAACTTGGTGGCTTCACACAGCAGACCACAAAAACTGCCTACTTGATCGTCTTTCCCTCACAAGCAGCTACCTACAACTGTGCGCCCAGCGCACTCTTACTCCAACACTATAACAATCTCAGACCAGAAGCAGTATCTCTGGGTCTGCGGTCTTACAC
The DNA here is from genome assembly GCF_023897955.1 of Schistocerca gregaria. Classification (NCBI taxonomy): domain Eukaryota; kingdom Metazoa; phylum Arthropoda; class Insecta; order Orthoptera; family Acrididae; genus Schistocerca; species Schistocerca gregaria. The sequence goes on from NC_064920.1 coordinate 444,297,042, forward strand.
AGTCAGCGGTATAAAGCCTACCAAAGACATACATCGTTTATAAAATCATATTCGGGTGCCACATACAAATGTGCCGCAGTAGACTCCTTTCCCAACCCTCCAGCGGGGTTTAACAAATTTGACACATATTTGGAAGTGCCTTGTACAACAAATTTGTGGTATATTTATCTAACTGTATAACATAATTAAACTCGAAAGAATTGATAGTGCCCAGGTACACTAATATGAATCATAATCTGGTTGTTTCTTGAGTAAATTTTCTCACAAACAAGGTTGCTGACAAATAAATTATGTAAAGCAGAATCAGTATAGAATCCTAACTGTCAAGGTAATGATACAGGATTGGGCAAGGGAAAGGAATGACCATTGCTACCTATGTCAATATTGAGTAATCTATCTGATCAGAAAAGGTTCAGGCTAACGAAATTATAAACTGGATGAAGCAACAATTCTTTACATCAGAGTCGACAGTGAAAATTGAAAGTAAACACTGAATAAGACAGAATCAATAATTGTGACATAAGGATGTCAAATAGACATAGAATAACCAAACATGACAGAGAACATCGCTGGTTCATAACATTACACTGTGGCTATCAATGGCCTTGTATACACAATATTGAGACATAATTACTTAAGAAAGCCTCAGAGTAAAATCAAGAACTGAATGGCTGCAGGTGGCCTTGTTCTTGGAATAGACGCAAATCTTAATATCTAAAACAACTGAAAAGAAAATATCAATCAGAGGATCCGAGTAGCCTTTTTAGATACACAAATGCTGATCTTAGTAGCTAAATCAATGTTACAAAAATTATATTTGTGGCTCAAAGTGGCCTAGTTTTACATAGGATAAACATCAAAGATGAGAAAGTATCATATAATATAATTTATCTATAACTTTATATGACACTCAGCGGCTTATGCATAATTCATATGAGAATATGTAACTCGGCATGGCTTTTGCAAGGACAAATTGCATTAATAGCAGTACTATATAAAAGCATTGAACAGGACCAAATGATTCAGTACCTAAGGGATTGAATGTATTTTGCAGTTAGTGGGTTTCTTTACTGTTATTGGGAGTTGTATTGCTCAATTAGTTCGTATAAAATTTTGCTAACGATAATACAGAGTAAGCACACCACTTGCAGTTACAACACGCTGCACGATAATTCGAGTTTAGTATCCATTCCACAGTTCAGACATTCAGTCAACGTAATCATAAAAAGTTCATTTTTCTAAAAGAACGTTACACTGGGCGACAGCCTTGCCAGTCGTTCACTTTGTGAAATCTTTGATATTAAAATAGTCAGGTATATATATTCTGTTCTCTCAACCACTCTGTAACAATAATAGTAGACATATTTTGGCTCAACGCAATTTACTAATTGGTACAAAATTCCTTCCACGGTTCATCGGCATTCTTATGTTCCGTCGTGTCTTTTTTTTTATGCGGGTTGAATTTTTGTCTCTGGATGTGTACTCTGTATTTGACACGATGGCGCGCTAAAGTGTCAAGGTTCCGGTGCGTAATCTGACAGTTAGAGATACTGATATAGACGATTTTCCTATTGTTGACAACAATGTTCAGGATAACAGTTGCAAAGCACTACAGAAAACGTGAGTTCCGCTTCCCAGAGTAATGTACAGTTTCCTGACAGTATGATTTCATCTAATGTAGCATCTGCTCAGACTGTCGATTCCGGCATAGAGGAAGACGCTGAGGTAGCTATTGCTAAAACGCAGATGTCAGAACACAGTTCTTTATCGAATCAGGTCAATTAACTTCCCAATTCTCGTACAGTCAATCAGAATGCCAACAGTATGTCAGAGGACAAAGTAGTGCAAAATACTCAATCTGTTTTTAAAATCCGTCAGATTGCGTAAAAGGTAATTATGCAGATAACGCAACAAACCAGACGTCCATGGCTGTAGATGATATCTCCACATCACAAAGCACAACACAGGTGACACCCGTCGCATCAATTCAAATCAATATTGAAGCGGTGTTACAAAATCTTATACACATGTCCAATGAACGAGTTAAGAAAAATGATGAACAATTTTCCATCAAACGAGAAATGCAAGTTGACACCACCACTCAGTTCAATGAACAATTTTCCACCATGCGTGTGCAGCTTAAATCCTACACAGAAACGACTGATAACCGTTTCAAACAGGTAGATACAGGCACTAAGGCCAGTGAAAAGCGACTTTGCGATTAAACTGAAGGCATAGCCAGGCAATGCGCAGACAGAACCAAACGTTTGAGAGAGGACATTAATGCTTTAAGACATACGTGTGGTGAAACATATAGAAAGCTTACAGATGAAATACAATCAGTTAATGAAAGAATAGATGAACAAGACACTCAACTTGAAGTATGTCTTAAAGTTCAAACAGAGACCTCAGAAAAGCGATACAAAGACTTTTTTCGTAAACACAGAGAGGAAAACAATCAGTTAGTACAGTCATTAGCAGAACAAAGCCAGGAAATAGAACAGCAGTTGCTCGCTAGTCTTAGAACCCATGTTGACGCTAGTATAAATTCAGTTACAGACGACGCTAACAATCACAGAACCAAATACAGACAGATGTAACTGATTTCAAAACCACTGCTGTTACACGAATCCAGAAAGTTGAAGGAATGTGTACAGATGACACTGAGTAGTTAAGAACCTGCATTGAATAAATAGAGCTAGTGCAGTGCCCTAACAAAATTAAAATAGATTTGAAAAATCTACAGAAACAAGTCGACGCTTATATTCGAACAATTCCACACACTTTCTTATGCTCACAGAAAGATGTGATGAGCTATCAGTAAGATTAGAAACACTATAAAACCAAACTGAAAATAAATCAGACGACACAGCTCCCATTCCATTTACTGAATCTCAGGAACATAAGTACACGCAGCAAACATCACACCAGCTTGGTGCATATAACACTTCGCTACACAAGAAGATAATAGTTTACATCAGGAAGTAACCAATACCAGGATATTTTTTCTTGTAATCAGTTTCAAACTTACATGCCTGACATGCAACAGCAACAGTCGGCTACTTTTCAACCTCACAAATAGTACGAGCAGACTACAAAGAACGCGTGACATTAAAGCAAACCAGTCGTCACACAATCACTTTTTTATGCCACCGAACTTTCTCTAAATCTACAACACGAAGGATTGACCTATAAATATTTGCTATCTGTAAAGGAATTCAAGGAAAGGAATTAAAGGTATTTAGAAATAACTCCACAGAATTGCATCCGCTTGATTGGGTGCAGCAATTTTCATTTTCGCTGCCACCAAACTGGCCAGTGACACATAAACTGGAATTTATCTGTAGCTTTTTTAGAGGGAGAACCTTCGATGCGTATGAGACCCATAACAAGACAATGTCACTCTGTCTAAGAATTTCAAAATGCTTTTCCATCTGCGTATTGCTCGGAAACGACTCAGTTAGGCATTAAAGACCAGCTATTTAGTTTACCCAATTTTGAACACTCCAGTTTTCCAACTGTCACCTAGTTTACTTCAATATATGGTCCAATAAAACCAGTACTTGACCGAACCTAATAATCAATCTGCGGTCATACAATTATGCATCTCAAAACTTCCATGTTGATAACGAGTTGCCCTTCTCACAGGACAGCGAAAAGGAACTATTTCAGCATTCAGAGACTTGTTACAATCATTATTAATTAAGCAGTAGGACTACTCATTTGTCAATAAGAATTTTAATAACGGCAATCAAGGGAATAACTCATTCACTTGCAACGAGCAAACCCGCCAATTCCATGACAAGAGAAGTAACAGATTTAGATTCGATAATGATTTTTATGGACATACTAATGAGAGACAACATTTTCATAACCAGTGTATTCAGCAGCAGCAACAATATTAGAATTTCGATTCCAACAATCACAGTTCACAGCCCCAATTTTTGCCACAGCCACAGCAGCCCGGAAATATTCAGCAACAATACTGCCTACAAGCCCAACCGAAGGTCAATGTGTAACGCCCAGTTTTTCCAGAACAGCCCAGTCTAATAATTTTACTTAGCCGCAAGGGAATAACTTCTCCCACAAAAACCAATACTCGCAGTCACACCGAAACGATCAACAGCAAAGAAATTTTCACCACAAGCATGAAGGGAATAGCCAACAATTTAAGCGCAATATTTGTAACAGCAACTTTCATCACAATCGACCTCATCAGTCTCAGTTCATTCTTTATGAACCTAATGTTCGTTTTCATACACCGCAACATTCTGCAGAACAAAACAACCGTACAGTACATATAATTGAACCACCAATCAGCCCACTAGTAACGCATAACTAGAAACTACCGGCGCTGTTCAATCGGGAAACAAACAATGCGATTCTTCTAGTTATGATACCGTTGAGCAAACTGTCATAACTTTCGATGACATTAAGTACACATTATTGCAAGAGAGGCACCAAACTCAAAATAATATTTGTCATCCCGTATTTGAAATTTAAAATGGCTTGTATTTATTTTCTGCAGTGATCCACTCTGGTTCACCTGTAACATTGACAAATGAAACAGCATTTCAAAAATGTAACACCGACAATACCTGTCCTACTTCTCTTCGTAAAACGAAAGTTCGAGGCGAGTCTCCAGCAAGGGAGTAGATGTGAAACAGCAAACCCGTCTGTCCTTTATATTTGCTTTTCACACATTTCATGCTAATTTCTGGAATGTTCCTCTCTTAATGTTAATCTTGGCATGGGTTTCCTTGTTGAACATGACGCTGTTATCAACGTTAAGAAGTCATTGCTTATATTGTAATCCGATACACACTTTTCAGAATACTTTGTCAGCTGAGGAACAAGACATTAACAGAGTAGAGGTCATTTCAGCATATGACAATACTAATTGGCACACAACATTTTTTACAAAAAAGTATTTCCTTAGTCACAATATCCCTGATGGATTTGACTACGATGTTGTGCAGACGATCAACAATAAGATAAATGAATGTAAAGTTTCGACCGACGATGAGCGACAACAGTTGCTGGATATTCTTTTACAGCACTCTGAAATAAAATGTTCAAATGTGTGTGAAATCTTATGCGACTTAACTGCTAAGGTCATCAGTACCTAAGCTTACACACTACTTAACCTAAATTATCCTAAGGACAAACACACACACACCCATGCCCGAGGAAGGACTCGAACCTCCGCCGGGACCAGCCGCACAGTCCATGACTGCAGCGCCTGAGACCGCTTGGCTAATTCCGCGTGGCACACTATGAAGTATTTAACAGTGTACCAGGAACTATTACCAGTTTTGTTTACGAATTCAAAGTAAAAGGCAAAACGTTATTCCATTCCGTTCACCTGTAGAGGTCAAGTCAAGCAAGAACTTCATACTATCAAGGTATCATTGAACCAGCAGTTAGTCAATATATAAACCCTCTTCACATTGTTAATAAGAAAGATGGCTCACTTCGTCTTGTGTTGGCTTCACGTCAGATAAACAAAATCATCAATACCGAAACCGATCGTCGGCAAACGCTGGAAGAGCTCTTGCAAAAATCTCACGAAACATTAATTTATTCCACTTTAGACCTAAAATCTGGATTCCGGCAAATTCAACTGCATTCTAATTGCAGAAAATACACTGATTTCCTTTGTGTCGGTAACTGCTATCAATTTTGTAAATTGCCTTTTGGTTTAACAATTAGCTCCTCTGCTTTCATCCGTGAGATGAATACTTTTCTTCCAAATGAAGTAAAAGACAGAATCGCTACATACATTGACGACATTCTCATTGTAGAAGCGTCTTGTGCGGAACATAATTCTGTACTTCGCATGCTACTGCAAACTTTTCTTACAGAAGATGTTACCGTGAATCTTAGAAATTCTCATTTTGGCAAAACTTTCATTAAATTTCTAGGTCATGTAATTTCGGCAGACGGCGTTGCGCCTGATCACGATAAACTATAAGCCATCCGTGAAATTTCAATTTCGTCTACCAAAAAACAACTTCGCAGCTTCCTCGGTTTGGTCAATTTTTTCACCCGTTTCATACACCACTCTGCACTAGATACCCCTACATTGCGTCATCTTACTAGTAAAAATATTATCTGGTCGTGGGATGACCAAGTTTCTCAATCTGAAAAAGGCTTTACTTAACGCTCCACTTTTATCACATCCTGACCCGACAAAGAATTTTTCGATTGCTACAGACAGCTCCGCCGTCCGGAGTGGCCGAGCGGTTCTAGACGTTACAGTCTGGAACCGCGCGACCGATTCGGTCGCAGGTTCGAATCCTGCCTCGGGCATGGATGTGTGTGATGTCCTTAGGTTAGTTAGGTTTAAGTAGTTCTAAGCTCTAGCGGACTGATGACCTCGGACATTAAGTCCCATAGTGCTCAGAGCCATTTGAACCAGACAGCTCCAAGACTGCTCTTGGTGTCCATGTATTTCAGGAAATTGAGGAAAATGGTACAACTGTTAAGAAGAACATCGCGTTTGCAAGTCTCATCCTTCTGAAAGAAATTTTTCTGTCACTGAACTCGAAACACTGTGTGTTGTTTGGGCTTTCACTAAATTTCGTCACTTTCTATACTGCATACACACATCAGTAGACACAGATCACAGAACTATTCAATTTCTTTTATCAGCTAAGTTCACACATGACCGTCGTTGGAAACTTTATTTGCAGGCATTTGATTTTACGACTGTCCACATCCCAGAAACCCAGAATACTGTAGCAGATGCGCTTTCTCGCTCACTGTGCAGTAACCAGCAGGAAATCGCTGCTAACTTCTGTCAAGCTAATTTCAGCATTCTCTACATTAAACAGGAAGCTTTCGAAAATTTTATTTCAGCATCATAAAACACTTCGCCAGAGAATTAGGCAAAGACGAAGAGTGGAAAGAGATCAAACTTCTGTGACGTAGACGAGTCAGTCAACAATCAGAACTTTCTACCCCATGCACAACAATAATCTGTTTCGCCGCATTCGCCCTAACAGCGATAATTGGACCCTCTGCATACCTGAAGAAATTGTGGACAAATTAATCTGGTATACACACATGAGGTACACCCATTATGGTGCTCGCAAATGCTAAGGCAGATCTGTTACTTCAAAAATATGGAAAGCATATTCGACGAGTCTTAGCGACTTGCCAAATTTGTCAAAAAGCTAAATCTTCTGTACCCCATTGTACCCATGCAATTAAGACATAGAGCAGATAGCTGTTGATCTGTTTGGATCCATTCCTAGAACTAATAAAGGTTTCTGTTACATTTTAGTTGCTGTAGAACTTTCATTCCGCTACGAAAAGCCGCTGCTAGAACTGTTTCTAATGGTCTTGTTAAACATTTTTTGCCACATGTTGGACATGTTCAGAAGGTATTCTCGGACAATGAGCAGTAATTTCCACCAGTAATATGGAAACGCATACTGCAAGCCAGAAATGTTACACCCATTCAGTTTCCAGATACCACGCTTCTTCCAACCCATCAGCTCGCATCATGAAAGAGATTGGAAAACTTTGTTGTATATACTGTCACAAAAAACATATTGATAGGAACAAGCACATTTCAGATTTTCAGGATGTCACGAATTCCATACCCAACGACTCTACCATGTTTTCGCCGTATCTCGTGTTGAAAAATATAGACCCACCTAACAAAATTCGTGAAATTTTTCTTTTCCTTTTACAAGAAGATTACGTCACCATGATATTATAGGCATCGCACTTAACAAGATAAAGAGTGCAGCACAGCGCCGCAAAAGTAAGCAAAAACAGGTGGGTAACCTCCTGAAATTTCGCAGAGGACAAAAAGTGTTGATACGTACTCATTACCTAACTAACAGAGGAAAACGTCATTGCAGTGAATTTGAACTTTTATATCCTGGACGTTTTAGGACACGTAATATTCCCCATCCCAATGTGGTTCATGTTGAAACTTGACGGACGATAAAATCGTGAGGCAATCATCACATCAACAACGGCATAACTTTTGCTTTAATTCATTTCATGTAGCTAGATAGAAATTTGATGATGACATACCACAACTCTTTATTTCTTTACCATTCAGTTTGGTATAAATTTTTTTTGCTATTTTTCAGGAGCTATGCTAATTCCCAAATTTTTTACAGCTGCGCGTATTTATATTGCCAGCTTTCACATATGCTTATTCTGATTTACGTATGTGTGTACGTAATAATATGACACAACACAGATTTTTTTTACCTGATGCATCTCCCAAATTTACGAAAATTATATTAGTACCTTGTTTTCACGATTCCTTGATTATTCAGGATTTTGATAGGTGGAGACGTGCCCGATAGAGAGAATCTTGGACGTCGATTCTCTTACCCTAAGTTTAGGCGTTGCACATATTTGTGTCTTCGTACGCAGGTGCATGAAAACAACAACTGAAAGAGACACCATTTATCTTGATATTTGCTCAGTGGATCACATTGCTTGGGTGGTCTGACCGCTGCAAACCGTATCTCCAACATTTATTCCTAATACGAATTTGTATTCTCTTTCAATGTAGCCTCTATTTATCTTATGTTAATTTATTTCCGATGCTACTTCGTCTTTACTGATAGCATGAAACGTGCCATTTTTTATGCTCTGCTATTCCACTTCACCATTATTGCACACCCTAGGCAAGATAGTATTACTACTGACATTTATGCCATTGTCTCATGATTATTACTACATTTTTTGTTACGTTAGTCACTCTTTGCAATCTATAATGTTGCCATATTTCATTTATGCCTAGTCTTGTGCTATATCACTATGTATCTCTTGCACTTTATAATGTCACTAGTTTACTTGCTTTCAGTTATGTAGATTTAAGAAATCCAACAATGTGATGTCCGTAATTACCTGTAGTCGGCGTTGACGGCTATCGAGCATGATGTGGTACATAGATGGGATTTCGCGTGACCGCACGATGACCTCTTCCCATTATCGCTGCATAAGAGACAATATTTTGGCTTTAATTCGGCGGTTGCCATTTGCCGATCGGGTCACAGCGGTTGGGATGCGAGTTCGCGAAGCATCGTGTAATAAAATTCCGAAGTATGAGATGCCATGCAGCAGTGTCCTTTCATATTGTGTTAGCATCTGCCAGAACGACAACTTGGCACATCCCATCCACCATACCAGTGTCGGAGGGTATCGTCGTTTGCAGTCCGTCCGTGCAACGGAGATAATCTGACGGAATTCCTGTAGGTGTGCCGCATCCATATCGCAGATCCCACGGCTGCATCATACCCGTTATTGCTGGAGGGTGATCATGAATGTGAAGCCGCTATGATCTGAGGAGAAAAGCAGTCATCGTTCGGCGAGTATAGAGCAGGTCTTGCATCAATTATCGAAGTTTTTGAAAAGTCGAAAAGTGTAGACAGGGTCTTTGGGTTGAAACACACAGTTAAAGTAGCCGCAGAAGAAAAATTGATCGTAACGAACAGGAAAGAGGAGAGCGAGTTCCTGCGAGTAGAACAGATTTCTCGCGGCGTTAGTCGGTTCCTGCTGGAGCGTTAAAGTTAATATAATACGTCTGCCTAGCACCGTGATCCCTGGGCCCCTGACTGAAGGGAGGTGAGTCACACTTCAATGCTGTCACGCACGAGTATCACTGTACCACTGCCAGTCTGGTCACCCTGTGTCATATATACTGCAATAATCATAGAAGTCAGAGAGGGAGGCTAATTGCACTTCTTGTAGTAAAGTAAACTGCATATCCGATGCACAAAGCATCTCTCGCAGCAGATGGACCTCCGCTGTTGTTCTAGTCTTCTTAAGGTTAATTGTAGCCATATGATGAGCTTGTCGTCGGCTTGAAGGTGCCAAGCTATTTATTTGGCGTCAAGTTTATTGGGCGACAAGTTGTGTTGTCACCTCCAGCCCCCTTCAACACATTGGCTAGAATTGTTCCTAAAGTGCCAGCACCACTGGCATGGGCCCTGTCAGTGTATCTTGCATGAGATGATCGTCCCTCCCCCCCCCCCCCCCCCCCCAGCCCCTGAGGCTACTGAATGCACGACAAGACCGTCTTCCATCATCAGGATGAATGCCCTTACTCTGGGATGTGGGGAGGTAGCATCCATCTAGCGTGCTGATGTCTGGTTGCTCAGCTACAGGCAAGCACGAACTTTCTCTGTACCATTCTGTCTCCCATGCTGCAGCTGGGGCAGCTGCTTCTGTAGTAACATCGTCTTGGAGGGTGGAATATTTATCCTCCCACAGATGGTCCTCAACCTGTTCTGAAGTTGCTCTGAACCCACACATATGACTCTTTGGAGCTCGTTGCTTTCGAATGTACCCTTCTGTTTCACATGGAGGCAGCAACTCATTGTCCTCCAGCACAAAAGCCACAGTCGGTATGATAAGAGAATCTATTGCCATTCTGTTGTCATGAACCTCGACAGGTGTCGATGGCGACAGCGCTGTCAGAGTGGAGCCTGAGACACGTAGAACGAGCATTTCTTCCTCCCACTGCAACACAGGTTGCTGCATTAGGTCATCAGGGAGTGCTGGATGCCATAGTGCCATGGTGAAGTAGCAGCAGTCTTGAGAGAGGCAACGAAAGTCACGGGAAGTAGCATTGGTTGCAGTGGTGGCGCCAGGTCCGCTTGTAGTATCTGCATGATGAGGCGTGGGATACAGTTTGATTCAAGATGTCACTCCTTCATACATCCTGTTGTATATCACAATGGTATGGCAGTCACGGATGTAGAGATATGTTGTTGTTGTTGTGGTCTTCAGTCCTGAGACTGGTTTGATGCAGCTCTCCATGCTACTCTATCCTGTGCAAGCTTCTGCATCTCCCACTACCTACTGCAGCCTACATCCTTCTGAATCTGCTAAGTGTATTCATCTCTTGATCTCCTTCTACGATTTTTACCCTCCACACTGCCCTCAAATACTAAATTGGTGATCCCTAGATGTCTCAGAATATGTCCTACCAACCGATCCCTTCTTCTAGTCAAGTTATGCCACAAGCTCCTCTTCTCCCCAATTCTATTCAATACCTCCTCATTAGTTATGTGATCTACCCAACTAATATTCAGCATTCTTCTGTAGCACCACATTTCGAATGCTTCTATTCTCTTCTTGTCTAAACTATTTATCGTCCACGTTTCACTTCCATACATGGCTACACTTCATACAAATACTTTCAGAAACGAATTCATGACATTTAAACCTATACTAGATGTTAACAAATTTTTCTTATTCAGGAACGCTTTCCTTGCCATTGCCAGTCTACATTTTATATCCTCTCTACTTCGACCATCATCAGTTATTTTGCTCCCCAAATAGCAAAACTCTTTTACTACTTTAAGTATCTCATTTCCTAATCTAATTCCCTCAGCATCACCCGACTTAATTAGACTACAGTCCATTATCCTCGTTTTGCTTTTGTTGACGTTCATCTTATACCCTCCTTTCAAGACACTGTCCATTCCGTTCAACTGCTCTACTAGGTCCTTTGCTGTCTCTGACAGAATTCCATGTCATCGGCGAACCTCAAAGTTTTTATTTCTTCTCCATGAATTTTAATACCTACTCCAAATTTTTCTATTGTTTCGTTTACTACTTGCTCAATATACAGATTTAACAACATCGGGGAGAGGCTATAACCCTGTCCCACTGCTTCCCTTTCATGTGTCCCTCGACTCTTATAACTGCCATCTGGTTTCTGTACAAATTGTAAATAGCCTTTCGCTCCCTGTATTTTGCCCCTGCCACCTTCAGAATTTGAAAGACAGTATTCCAGTCAACATTGTCAAAAGCTTTCTCTAAGTCTACAAATGCTAGAAACGTAGGTTTGCCTTTCCTTAATCTAGCTTCTAAGATAAGTCGTAGGGTCAGTATTGCCTCACGTGTTCCAATATTTCTACGGAATCCAAACTGATCTTCCTCGAGGTCGACTTCTACCAGTTTTTCCATTCGTCTGTAAAGAATTCGTGTTAGTATTTTGCAACTGTGACTTATTAAACTGATAGTTCGGTAATTTTCACATCTTTCTCCACCAGCTCTCTTTGGGATTGGAATTATTATATTCTTCTTTAAGTCTGAGGGTATTTCACCAGTCTCATACATCTTGCACACCAGATGGTAGAGTTGTGTCAGGACTGGCTCTCCCAAGGCTGTCAGTAGTTCTAATGGAATGTTGTCTACTCCGGGAGCCTCTGTCAAACTCTTCACGCAGTGTCATATCTCCCATTTCAACTTCATCTACATCTTCATCCATTTCCATAATATTGTCCTCTAGTACATCACCCTTGTATAGACCCTCTATATACTCCTCCCACCTTTCTCCTTTCCCTTCTTTGCTTAGAACTGGGTTCCCATCAGCACTCTTAATATTCATGCAAGTGGTTCTCCTTTCTCCAAATGTCTCTTTAATTTCCCTGTAGGCGGTATCTATCTTACCCCTAGTGAGCTAAGCCTGTAAATCCTTACATTTGTCCTCTAGCCATCCCTGCTTAGTCATTTTGCACTTCCTGTCGATCTCATTTTTGGGACGTTTGTGTTCCTACTTGCCTGCTTCATTTACTACATTTTTATATTTTCTCCTTTCATCAATTCAATATTTCTTCTGTTACCAAGGATTTCTACCAGCCCTCGTCTTTTTACCTACTTGATCCTCTGCTGCCTTCACTGTTGCATCAGTCAAAGCTACCCATTCCTCTTCTACTGTATTTCTTTCCCCCATTCCTGTCAATTGTTCCCTTATGCTTTCCCTGAAACCCTTTACAACTTCTGGTTCTTTCAGTTTATCTAGGTCCCATCTCCCTAAATTCATGATGGGTCATATATTTTAAGTTCAATGTTGACCTTTCACACTCTGTTCAGGACAGGATATTTTCCGATTCCACCTTTCCGCAACAAGGCCTTACATTGTGCTGTTGGGGCAAAGTGCTGATTCTACGACTTCCACTGGGAGTTCGAATATAAGTTCGAATATCTTGATTGTGTGGAGTGTCAATATAGCATGATCGCTGTCCACAGTACACACATTGCAATCTGTGGCTGAAGTGGAGGCTCTGTTTCGTCTCATGGAGGATATGTTCTCACGATGAGTCGTTGATGATCGTTACAGAGACCATATTGCTCACGATGGATAAATTTATGCTAGTGATGCCTGTCACCAGGTTTTGACTTTTTCTCTTAATAATCGTTCTATTTCAAGTGCTTTTGGTCGTGGAAATTCGTTTCGGAACATAAATTTCAGGGTAGATTGACTGTATTGGTTCTCGTTGCTGGTCTATGTGCTGAAGCCAGAGTGCACGAATGGCCAATTACTGAGTAAAAAACTCGAGCACTGAGCAGCGAAGATACAAACAACACATCTGCATCACTGTGCTGCTAAAGCAAACTGAGCAGATGCTGCATACTACAGTTGTAGTGTCTTCCATCTATTATATTACGTATCGCTATTTGCTCACAGCTATTCAGGGTTTGGAAGAGTGTTTGCTCTGCACAGAAGATATTATTCCATCATTAAGACACATACATGTACGTGTATCCTTGGTGCCTATTCATTTGAACATGTTGGAAAGAATAGACACCACACATATAAATACGTAATCTAGTTTAATTCTATGCTGTGCTTGAAGGGGACAGAATATTTCGCATTCCTGGATACATGAACGATTTTATTCGAAACTGACTCATTTGGACCAATATGTCAGTGGTTATTGTTTCCATCATTCTGCCGAAAAGAGAGTTAGACTAAACACTTCACTAAAACATTTGCTATTTTTTATCATCATAAAGGTTTTATTTAATTGTCCAATAATATTTATTCTAAACTCTTCAGGCTTTCCCTACGAGATCTTTAGATGTGGAACAATCGGGTCTACTGCCGGATATTTGTATCGCTCTGGCACAATATTTCGGCCACGTAACTCGTTGCCTTCTTCAGGTGCTACCTGAGACTGCCGTGTCCATTATTTATGCCCAGAGGGCGCTGGGTGCTCTCTTTGCCGTCCGCGCCCGCCTGGCGCAGCTTGTAATGTGTTGTCTCTTCCCCAGTGTTCCCTCGGACGTCCGCAGCGACTTGGGCGCCATCTATGGCAGCTCTCTGAGACCTGTCCTGTGTCTGGCGTTCCGTTCGCGGTCCGCGCCCGCCAGGTGCTGCTCTTGAGGTTCTTACTCCTCCCTGGTGCTCCCACGGAAGTCCGCACCTGGCTCGTCCGCCATCTGTGGCGTTCCGTTCGTGGTCCGCTCCCGCTTGGTGCTGCTTCCGAGGTGTTGGCACTTCCCTGGTGCTTCGACGGACGTCCGCGCCCGCCTAGTCCACCATCTGCAGTTGTGGCAGCTGTCTGAGTCCCGTCTCGTGTCTGGGGCTCTGTTCTCGGTCCGCGCCCGCCTGCGCTGCTTGTAAGGTGTTGTTTCTTCCCCGGTGCTCCCTCAGACGTCCGCTCCTGACCTCGGGAGCAGCGGCAAGCGGGCGCGGACCACGAACGGAACGTCACATGTGGGTCCGGCCCCAGGCAACTGCCATGACCACAGAGGGCGGACGAGCCAGACGCGGACTTCTGTGGGAGGGGTAAAAACCTCAGGAGCAGCACCTGGCGGGTGCGGACCGCAAACGGAACGCCAGACACAGGACAGGCCTCAGAGAGCTGCCATAGATGGCGCCCAAGTGCGGACGTCCGAGGGAACACTGGGGAAGAGACAACACGTTACAAGCAGCGCCAGGCGGGCGCGGACGGCAAACAGAGCACCCAGCGCCCTCTGGGCATAAATACTGGACAAGATCCGCCAACACGCAGTGACGCAGGATCTAGTCGCTGAGATGTGCAGCCACGAGAAGGACGTACCTGCGCGCTAGCGACGCGAAGGGTGTGGCAGATCGCCGTCCGGCCGCGCTTGCGCCGTCGGCGGCCTCATCTGGCCCCCCACTTATGACGACCATTTCTATGGCTATGGATTTGATGGACACAGCTCCGGAAACTTTGAAGACAGCGCTGTCTGCTCCGCTCCCCAATTCTGAAGGTGAGAGCCCCACCGCCCCTCAGCCACGCGGACGAAGCAGGAAACAGAAGACGAGGACAAAAGCCGTGACGTCTGCTGTTCACAGCGCCAAGCAATATTTCGCCCCTGATGCTGATGGTTTTGTCCGGCCCGGCGAACTGCAAGACGCATGCAGTCACCGACGCCGCTTTCAACTGCCGTCGCCAACTCATTCGCCCGTGCTCGCTGACGCGCCAGACCAGCTGCCGCGCGATCCTGCGCCGAAGAAAGACTCCCATCTTCCGCCGGTGGTCCTCCAGTTTCGGCCGCCCTATGGGGAACTGCAGAAGTTGTTGCGCAGCTGGACAACGGCTGTGTATACCGTGAAGCCTGCTGGACGACACCTGTACAGGGTCACACTCCGCACTGCTGATGACTATCGCCATGTCACTCAGGAGGCGTATGAGCGTGATATCCCGTTCTATATCCATGCTTCTGCACCTGACGAGGTCTTGAAGATTGTAATCCGGAAGCTCCCATTCAACATGGAAGCCGATCACCTGCATCGTGAACTCGCTGACATGGGCAGTCGTGAAGATGAAGTCACCTAAATCACGTGATGATATGCCACTCTTCCTGGTCGTCTGCTCCGACACCGTGGAGAACCGCAAACTCTACCAATTGACGCGTGTCGCCGACGTTCCGGTTCAGACCGAAGATTTCCGCTCCTGGAGAGGCCCTGTGCAGTACTTTCGCTGCCAGGGGATCAATCACGTCGCGCGCCACTGCTGTATGCCAGACAGATGTGTTAAATGCGCTGGCGCCCACGCAGGACGTGCGTGCCCCCGTCCGCCCACCGAGAAGCCGACATGTGCACTCTGTGGCGGTGCTCACGTGGCCAGCTATCGTGGGTGTGAGGTGTGGAAGCGTGCCATCGCTCGCCAACGCGTCCAAACACCAGCGCCGCGTCCGAAGAAGCCAGCATTGAGACGGCCCGGCGTCTCTTTTGCGGCGGCAACGTCAGGGGCGGCCTCCGCCGTCCCGGCTGCGTCGGCTGCTGCTGCTCCTGCCGCATCCGAGGCCGTGCCAACACCTGAGGCTCCTGCGCCTCCACCACAGCTGCTATTGGTGGACCCGGGTACTGTCTCTCCCGGGACGTCGGCTGGACCGCGCCCCGCCAATCGCCGGCGCAGGGGTCAGCGCCCCGTGGGTACCCAGCGCTCAGCACCGTCAGTCGAGCAGCCCCAGATGGACTCTCACAGCAAGTCAGCCAGGCTCCCTCTTCCAGCGACGGGGCCGCGCCTGCTGCCTCCACCGCTGACCTGGCCAACCTCGTTGTGCAGCTTACTGCCTTGGTGATCAGTGCTACGAAGTTGATTGAAGTCCTGTCGCAGCAACTCACCGCTCTAGTGCCGATGGCCTCTCTGGCCCCGACCACTGTCAACACTCACCAGCTGCACCATGGGCAGCGTTAGATGGCTCACGGTCGTCGCATGGGATGCCAACGGCGTCCGCACTCAAGCTGGCGAACTTCGCCAATTTCTTCAAGATGAAGCTGTCGACGTGTGCCTTATCAACGAAACCCACCTGAAGCCTGGGGTCGACGTCGGGGCGGCCAACTACTCCAGCTATCGCTGGGACAGCCGTTTACGTCTGCAATGGCATTCGTCATCACGTGATACAACTTCCACCACTGGCAACCCTGGAGGTCGCTGGTGTCGTCGTTCACACCTCGGCGGGCGCCATCACGTTCGCCGCTGCCTATCGACCGCCGTCTCGTCCACTGGACTCTGCTGACATCGATGCTCTGCTCTTCTTGAGGGGGCAGTTGTTTGTCGCCGGGAACTTCAATAGTAAACATGTCTCCTGGAACTCCAGGCTCGCCAATGCCGCTGGACGCTGCCGGCTCCGGGTAGTGGAACGTCACCATGCGCTTGTGGTGGGGCTGTACAACCCGACAATCTTCCCTGCCTCTTTCCTCTCGGATATAAGCGACATCGCGGTCGTCAAGGGCATCCCTCATCAGATGACGGCCACGACGAGGACGGCACTGTCTTCTGATCATGTCCCAGTGGTTTTTGATATCAACTTAGACGCCCTCCAACAGCCCAGGCGAGGCATCTCACTTGCTGGCATCGACTGGGGCAGGCTTCAAGCAGCCGTGACGGACTCAGTCGCCGCCGCGCCGCCCCCTGTGGAAGCTGGAGCGGACGCAGCACTTCTGCACTTCGCGGCAACCACGATCGACGCAGCAACCACTATAGCAACGACTCCCCGACCTCGCACTCCGCCTGACTACTCCCACCAGCTGCCGCCGGACGTCATTGCGGCCATCACTAAGAAGAACCGGGTCTACCGGGAGTGGCAGAGGACAAGAAATGCTGACACCAAGCGCCTCCTCAACAGTATGCGGTGGGACATCCGGGTCGCCATTGACAACCATCTCAATCGCGACTGGAATAACAAGGTCGCCACCCTCTGTCCTGACGACGGCACGGCCTGGCAGACGACGAAACGTTTCCTACGCCGCACACAGCGTATCCCTCCGCTGCTGGTCCATGGTCAGGCTGTCTGCGAACCAGCTGCGAAGGTTGATGCCCTCGCAGACCGTCGGTGGCAGCCCTGTCCCGTGGCGTCCCACACGCCACATTACCTCGGCGTCACCATCGACCGCCGAGTCACGTGGGTTCCGCACATCCGCGAAGTGAAGGCCAAAGTGCGGAATCGGCTCCGCATCCTGTACCTGGTGCTAAACCCCGGCTCCCGACTACCACCGCGGCTGGGCATCACTCTCTACAAGGCGCTGCTCCGCCCTGTACTCCAAACGTCGCCGTCGTCTGGGGGAACGCCGCGCGACACGGACCTGAAGGAGCTAGAGACACTACAGAATCGCATCCTTCGGCTGGCCTTGCACCTGCCTTACGATTTCCCCACCGCTCATCTTCATGACACCGCGGAAGTACCTCTGCATAGTTAGCACTGCAGAACTGTGCTGAGGAGACACCCAAGGAGACAATCTATGTGTGAGGACGCTTTACATCGGCATGCATGGGAGGCAAAGCACTAACTGCTGCGAACTCCATCACATGTCGGAGGACAAGTTATCTCCGTGCAGATCCACGCCAGACCCAACACGGCAGTCTCAGGTAGCACCTGAAGAAGGCAACGAGTTACGTGGCCAAAATATTGTGCCAGAGCGACACAAATATCCGGCAGTATACCCGATTGTTCCACATGTCAATATTTATTCTGTTGATTGAAAGTAAATCAATAAATTAATCAATCAGTGTCAGCCTAATTTCACTTTTGGTGTCCCGTAGCCGAGACTTCGAAGTCTGTGACAAGGAGTGAAGCGTATGGCAAAAATTCCCTAACTTTACTGCTGTAGGGGTGCTGGTGTTTCCCAGTGGAGTTGGTTGGGAAAGATAAATCACGGGCAGCTCGAAGACAGTTGTAACTTCACGACCCGCCTATTCGATGTGCCTGAGCCGACTTGTAGAGTGGTCGTTGTAGGTGTCACCTGACGTAACCCCACCAAAGCATCCCAGGTTATGGTAACATTGACAGTATAGCTGCAGTTCGTATTCAGTTATTTTTGTTTATATTTATTCCTTCAAGGCTCATTCCCCAATGACAAAGGATTTGCCAGTGCAATGCAATGCTAATCAGTAGATCAAAATAAACAACAAAGAGCACACATATCATGCTTTATGAGGCAACGACAGACAGTATATGAGGGTAGGACAGGTGTTTAACTGTGATCTTGATTAAGGAACCATTCCAGCATTTGTTTTAATGGCCTAAGAAACCCACGGAAAATACAAATCGCGATGGCTGGACAGAGAAACTCCGTCCTCTTGAATAAGAGGTCATTTCTTAACAGCTGCACTGCCTCATGTGGTAATCCCCTGTTGTATCATATTCCTTGGTTTACACACAATTCGTTTCAGGTAACTTGTAACATAAAACACAATTTCATTCTTCATTGCTACACACACGTGGGACACACGCTGATGGGTCCTGTACTGTGAAGATGCTGCTTTTCCCTTTACATTAATGGCAGACTCCATTCCAGACATATTCACTATGCTCCTCAGACTACCAGAAAAACTGAGAAGGCATTCATTACTATCATGCACTTTACAACGTGAGAATTTCCTGAGAAAACAGCAAGTCTTTATCATGAATTGAAATGGACAAAGTGTTGCAGTAATCATCCTTCATTATTTCCCACTACACTAAGTCTTCTAACAAGAAACTCCTTGAGTGCGAGGTCGCAAGCTCAATCTTTAGTAAGATCATTTGAAAGTGTTGTGTTAACAGTTATAATAGGAAAATGTTTGCTGCTAATGACTCACCATGTGCATAAGGAGGGCGATAGAAAATGTGTCTGAGAAGTACAGAGATCAAGCTTCTAAGGGATGTATTCTTTACCCTTCAGAAAATGGACAACACCGATATTCACGAAATGTTCAAAAACAAACCATTACGTTGCACCACGAACACCGAGCGAAAAATGGTACGTCACAGTGATCATAAAGTTTCGCACCATCAAAATCGAAGGAGAACTCTTTGGGAGTTACAAACTGTGCAGGATGTTCAACTGGATATCAGCTCTTATAGAATTCATACCGAATCATATTTGTGTAACTCGATGAAGAGAACTGATGGAATATGATGGTGGAACAGAATGTGAAACACTGTGTCGTGGAGATTATCGTAAACTGGCAATCCTTTAAGGCATAGCTGCACTGAGTGCAATAATACGTATTATAAGCACGGAAAAACAAACATCCACGGGCTGAATTTGTCCAGTGGTTCCCGATGGTAACAATCGCAATGTCACGCACTTTTCTGGAGGGATAGTTTGGTACAAAGGAGATTGACTTTCTTACGAAGACCAGGACCCAAGCACAGATTGGCCAAAAGCAGTGTTCATACCATAGTTGTAGTTTTCTTAAGCCCATTTTCCCACTCTTACTTGCTGTGGCATGAATGTTCCCTACTGCCACTGCAAGATCACGCGCACGAGAAAAAAATCGTAGAGGGCAAGAGCACCTCAACTTCTTGAGGCACAATAAATAACTTTCTAGTCAATTTACCAGCCAGATTAAAAGTCGGCATAATTGTGAAAAACGCATTAAGGCACTGATGTTAATTGACATTCATACGGCTCTACTGGTACATCTAATTGGCAGTAATCCTTTCACAAACGTTTCCTCTTAAAATCCGATTGCTCGCAGTTGAAAAATTCACTACTGAACGATAGGATAAATTTGTTTATCTCATTTTCGGGCCGATTCGGCAGTCTGCTGTGCATCATCAGTTGACGCCTTATTTGAAATATCTTTATCCTACGTCTTCCAATTCCGTCTGTCTGAAGTTATGCAATCATCCACTGCTGCCTTTGAAATCACTGTAATCTACGTTGCGCGCAGTAAAGCAGTGTAGGTCACTATCACGCAGATCCTGTAAATTGTATCGAACATCCTTGAAACGTACAAACTCCAGGTTTTGTGATAAGTGGGCCTTGTCCTCCCTTGAATATCCG
Organism: Schistocerca gregaria; assembly: GCF_023897955.1. Classification (NCBI taxonomy): domain Eukaryota; kingdom Metazoa; phylum Arthropoda; class Insecta; order Orthoptera; family Acrididae; genus Schistocerca; species Schistocerca gregaria. The sequence continues at coordinate 444,317,560 of NC_064920.1, forward strand.
CAGTTTTTCTCCTGCGCTACACATGTCTTATTGCTCCTGACATATTCGAAATGTATTCACAACGTTTTTTTTTTTTTTACCATGCTGCGGGTGATATTCCGTGCACGTTTGATGTTTAGTGCTTGCTCCTTGGACAACGATTGTGGCTTCCTGTCCTGTCAAGCGCGTTTCATCATTGTACTTTTCATGTACATTGTCCGCACAGTCACTCGTATGCTACACCACACATTCAACTGACTCATCTCGCAGAAACAATAGTATTTCATCCACTGCTTCCCCCTCACTCTGCGAAATTCATTGCTTTCTTTTGTGGCGAAATGTCGATTTTGGCAACTACTATTGTAAATATAATGAAATGTTTGCTTTGTTTACCGTTTCCAATGGTCTGCTTTATATGTTCATCTACACCTATACTCTGCAAACGACAATGAAGCACATGGCAGAGGGTACATCCCATTGTTCCAGTTGTTAAGGTTTCTTCCTGTTCCATTCACGTATGATGCGCGGGAAGAATGATTGTTTGTTTGCCTCTGTGCGTACAGGAATTATTCTGGTCTTATCCTGACGATCCCTATATGAGCGATACGTAGTGGGTTGTAGTATATTCCTAGGATAATCATTTAAAGTCGGTTCTTGTAACTTCGTTAACAGACTTTCTCGGGATACTTTACGTCTATCGTCAAGAGTTGTCCCGTTGAGTTCCTTTAGTATCTCCGTGGCACTCTCCCACGGATGAAACAGAGCTGTGGCCATTCGTGCTTCCCTTCCCTGTGTATGTTCAATGTCCACTCTTAGTCATATCTTGTACGAGCTCCACAGACTTGAGCAATGTCCTAGAACCGGACGCACTTATGATTTGCAAGCAATCACCTTTGTAGATTCATTGCACTATCGCAGTATTCAACCAATAAACAGTAGTCTGCCACCTACTTTACCCACGATCATTCCATTTCATATCCCTACAAAGTGTTACAGTCAGGCATTTCAGTCGGCCAATTCCAACAGTTATTCATGGATATTATAGTCATAGGATACTATGTTTCTTCTTTTTGTAAAGTGCAAAATTTTACCTTTCTGAACATTTAAAGCAAGTTGCCAATCTCTGCACCGCTTAGAAATCTTATCAGGACCCGATTGAATATTTATGCAGCTTCTTTCAGATAGTACTTCATTATAGATAACTGTACCATCTGCAAATACCACGATTTTACTATTAATATTGTGTGCAAGGTCATTAATATACAACATAAACAGAAAGAGTCCCAACACACTTCCCTGGGGCACACCTGTAGTTACTTCTCCATCTGACGATGACTCTTTGTTCAAGATAAAATGCTGTGAGCTCCCTACAAAAAAGGACCTCAATCCATTCACAGGTTTCACTTGATACCCAATGTTATAGTACTTTTGACGATAGTCGTGGGCGTGGTACTGAGCTAAATGATTTCCGGAAATCAAGAAATAGACTATCTTCCTGACTGCCTTGATCCAAAGCTTTCACTATGTCATGTGAGAAAAGTGAAAGCTGTGTTTCACGCGATCGATGTTTTCAAAATCCGTGCTGTTTTTTGGCACTGGGGAGGTCATTGTGTTCAAGATACTTCATTATATTTGTGCTCAGAATACGTTCCAAGAAATCGGTGCCAAGAATACTGAACGGTAGTTTTGTGGATCACTTCTACTACCCTTCTTGTAGATGGATGTGACCTGTGCCTTTTTCCAAGAACTGGGAACGACTTTTTATTCTCGGGATCTAAAACAGTTTGTAGTTAAAAAGGGTTAAATCAGCCGCAAATTCTGTATAGAATCTGACACGGATTCCATCGGGCCTAGGAACTTCGTTCAGTTTAAGCGATTTCAGCTGTTTCTCTACACTGTTGACACTAATACTTATTTCATTAGTTTTTTCGGTGGCACGAGGATTAAGTTGGGGGAATTCTCCTGGATTCTTCCTTGTAAAGGAGTATTTGAAAACGGAGTTATGAATTTCACCTTTTGCTTTGCTATCCTCGATTTCAGTTCCTGTCTCATTCACTGGGTGCTGGACACTAATTTCGGTGCCACTAACACCTTATCATACGACCAGAATTTCTTTGGGTTTTGTGAAGGATCATTTGACAATATTCTGCTACGGTACTCATTTAAGGCATCACGCATTGCTCTCTTGACAACCAAACGCGTTTCATTCAGTATCTCTCTGTCTTTAGCCCTACGTTTTGTTTTACTTTTATTATGCAGTAAACTCTGTTTCTTTAGAAGTTTCTTTACAGTGACTGTATACCATGGAGGTTACCTCCCATTAAGAACTGTTCTACTGGGTATATATTCATCCAAAACATGGTCAAATATTCTTTTGAATTTGAGCCGAATTCCTCTACATGCACCTGCAATGTGCTGAAAGTTTCAAATTCCTCATCTAGATATGAGGCTTCTGATTCTTTATCTAGTTCACTAAACTTATATATCTTTTCGCTTTCTGCTGTCAATTGCACTTTGGTAATCTTTGATGCCACAACAGAGCCATGGCCACTGATACCAGGTTCGATGTGGACATCCTCAAAGAGCTTAGGTCTACTTTTTGCCATTAGATCCAGGTTATTTCCATTATTAGTGTGCTTCCTGACTACCTGTTCTTGGTAGTTTTCGGAAACGACATTTAGTAAAGTTTCATAGGATGTCTTATCATGGCTCCCACTAACAAAACTCTAATTTTACCAATTTAGTTTTAGATGATTTAAGTCTCCCCTGATGTTACAGTATGACTGGGGAACTTAGGCACAACCGAACTCAGTTTTTCTCTAAACTTTTCGATTACACCAGGAGATGAATCTGGTGGCAGATAGGAGGATCCCACGTCCACCCTTGATACTGAATCTTGCCCAAACAGTCTCACATGCAGCTTCAATGTCTCTCTCGATGGATTTGAGTTTCTTGTCTACTGCGACACATACTCCACCTCCATTCCCCATTTGCCTATCCTTTCGATATGAACTTAAATTATCCCCAAAAATCTCACTGCTGTGAATTTCAGATTTTAACCAGCTTTCTGTCCTTGTATTAAGTGAGCTTGACTGCTTTTCGTGAGCGCTTCAAACTCTGCTTCGGCAATTTGCCATTAGCACCACCGTTGTGAGCTACTGGTCGACTAAATAGTTCAACTACGCTCCATAACCTCATTCTGTTCTCACCACTCGATGCCTGTTGCCACTAGCAGCCAACACTGTCGTTGCATGGTACACAATATGTGGGACGACTAATGCCGTAAACATGATTGACCTTTTGGAGCCTCGTACTCAAGGGGTGCCTTGTAAGTAATATTTAACTGTATGGTATAGATTTCTTACGAAGCACATTTTAGCTTCCGTTTAAACAGATTTATTTCGGTAATCTTTTTCATTTCCTTTGGAAATCCCTTATACAACTTTACCACTTGCTATAAAATGCCGTTTTGAGTTCTTTGTTTTCTCTGAGTAGATGTAACTGTAAACTGGCTCTCTTGTTCCATTATTAAGTACAGAGCTAATAGTAAAGTGCTTAGTAATGTTTTCCCTGATATGCAATGCAGATTATTGACGAACTCACCGTGTGCGGTACAGATGCCCAATTTTTTAAATGGCTCTTTACAATAATCCCTATTATACCCCCAGTTCTCTTTCTTACATCCCTTTTTGCAGTTTAAAAACTGTGTCCATGTTTTGTGCTTTCGATCCTCAGAAAGGAAACTCATAACTAAGAACTGAGTGACTGTAGGCACAGTATGTCATTAGAAGACATTGGATGTTACAGACTGCTGCTAACACTCTAAGAGAATAATGTGTTGAAGGCATTCTCTTTTGCGATTGTATTTATTTGTTCATTCTACGTTAGGTGACAATCAATGTTCATCCCTAAAAACTTTCTTTTTGTTACACAAAATACAGATTTATCATCTATGCTTAAAGTGACAGGGTTGATTTCCCTGATTATGCTGAAGTGTATATTGTTTGTTTTTTTGGTGTTGAACGTTGTTACACAATGTCCAACTGTAAATATCCTTGAGGCTTGCATTCGATTTCTCTAATAGGAGCTCTGGTTGTTTTTCAGTGACTATGATGTTGCCATCATCAACGAGAAAAACTTTTTCTCCATGTGTTACACTATCTGGAGGGTCACTGTTATACAGGGTGGTCAGGCACAATCTGAAAATCTTGTAAGGATGTTGCAGGCTGTGCTGTGCTGAGAAAGATTTGTTAAGGAAAAAATTCGATACGTTGCGTCGTTTACGATTTAATTGCCATAGACGTTAACCAGTCAAATTCAAGCCACCCACCAGAGCCGGTGCGCCAAATGTGTTCTTCGTTTGGTTTTCCGTTAACTAACAAGAAAACGATACAAAAGTTGGTCGTAATACGATAGTAAGGATCAAACCCGAGCTAAATGCTGTGCAGTCTCGTGCGCTATCGTCTACAGTATTATCATCGACTGACATGGGAACTATCTCTATCTTTCGCACCCTGTTTCCAGGTAAGACTCGTGGCACTTATTCGATTTCCTTGCATACCTAGGAAGTCGGTGTGGCGTAATGCTTCGCCAGCATGATTGGCAAGTGATATGATGACAGAATGAGTCCTTTTCTTGGCACCTGCCACTACAGTACTTCGAATCATGTATATTATTCTTAGCAAACAATGTGTCTATTTGTCTTGTAAACTACGTACACTGCTGTAAAAAATTAGTACACCGGGAAAGACGAAGTCTATTTTGATCCCATGACAGTATAGGGGATGGTAGATTTACGATAATGATTTCAGCGTCGTCCTCCAACACATAGCGTAGTGACTTAGCTACCAGCGCGTCGTCTGCGTTTTCCCTTTCATAGGTGATGCTCACAGCCAGATGCAAACGTGTGAAGAAAGCAGGCGACCATGCACAAGAGACGTAGTCGTGCTTCCTACAGCCAAATGAGAGAATTTGAAAGGAGTCAGTCTGTGGCCTTCCTAGTGGCGGGATGGTCATTTCGGAAAACTGCCACACACGTTGGGCGTGCTGCATCGATTGTGAATGATGCTGGTGTCAGTGATCACATGAACATTCTCACAGCCGATGACGAGGTTGTGGACATCCAGAAGGGCAGCACTGGCAGGTCGCACAGTTATAAAAGCGCTGTCTCGTATAGTTCATTCGTCCGATACACAATGGGCTCATCCCAGGCCTTACGGCCGGGTAACGATAAGCTATTAACTCTCGCTCAGTTTTTGCAGAGAACGCTAACCAGCGGTCGGTACTAGCAAAGTGTTTAAAACCCATTCTTTTGGAGCTCTTGCAGGTGGAAAGTGATATCTTGTTCCTGCAGGATAATGTTCACCCACACATAGCCCGTGAATGTCATCGTGGTCTGAAAGATGAGCAGCAACTTCTATGGTCAGAACGACCTCCGGACTTGCCTCCAATCAAGCACGTGTTGGATATGAGAAGTGTCTCGTGCAACTCACCAACCAACAACTCTTACAGAACTAAGGAACAGGACGAGTAGGCGTAGCATAACGTATCCCAGGGCAGTATTTGCCATCTGTGCGATGGACTGAATACCAGACTGCGCCTACACTGCCGCCCGTGGAGATTACACCACACGCTAATATAAGTGTTTATGGGCCGATACGTGGTACCTCATAACAGCTTGTGCTAATGTTCTTAAATGTAATTATTTCATGTACTCCATATCCACTGTTGCAACAACAAATCTTAAGATATTTGGAAAAGTCTAAAGGGTTATACAGTTTTTTGGCCCAAGAGAGATAAATACGTTTTATTTTCCTGGTTCCGGACGATGTACACGAACACAAGCATTGGGAGCTGCATCAGACGATTGTTCACTGGTGGTCTCTGTCACGATAGCACAAATTAGAACAGATGCTGCAATCAGAGTGTCATCTAGCATTATCACAAACCATTTGCAGCGATTAACCATCCATGATTTATCGACTCACAAGCGAAATTGCTGCAGTATACCGACTTTTCTCTGGCCTTCACTGTATGACATTGTAATTATAATTAGTGCAAACCTGCTTTTGGAGAAGTGAGCGGTTCTGCCTGTCCGTCAGTAACAGTCGATTGCGTGCGGGACTCGAGAAGGAGAATTGCAACTATTGTGGGGTAGCGGCAACGACAGGAAGGACCAACTTAAGCGCCATGGCATTCTGACGGTAGCCTGCTGCGACTCTGGCGGTTTTTGACGAAATGAGCAAATGGTTCAGATGAATCCATAAAATCATCCAGACCAGCATGCTGACAATCCTCTAATGTCAAACTGATGTGTCCTTAGAACAGAATATGCTACGTTACCGTGTTGCTAGTGACAGCAAGCGCTCTCTCAACTCTGCTCAGCCCGAGCACTGAGCTGCCTGCTGTCATGATTCACTGAAGGCAAACAAACACTGAGGTGACAAAAATCATGGGATACGTCTTAACTTAGTGTCTGACCTCCTTTTGCCTGGAGTAGTGCAGCAACTCGACGACGCATGGACTCAACAAGTCGTTGGAAGTCCCCTGCAGAAAACTGAGCTATGCTGCCTCTTTAGTGGCTCATAATTGCGAAAGCGTTGCCGGCGCAGGATTTTGAGCACGAACTAACCTCTCGCTTACGTCCCGTAAATATACGATGGGATTCATGCCACGCGATCTGGGTGGCGAAATTCGAATTGTGCAGAATGTTCTTCAAACCAATCGCGAACAATTGCGCATTGTCATCCATAAAAACTGCATCCTTGTCTGGGAACATAAAGTCCATGAATGTCTGCAAATAGTCTGCAAGTACCTGAACATCCAGAGGACCCAGTCCACTTGATGTAACCACAGTTCAAACGTTATGGAGCCAGCATCATCTTGCACAGTGCCTTGTTGACAACTTAAGTACATACCTTCTTGGTGTCTACGCCGCACTCAAACCGTACTATGAACTCTTACTAACTGAAATCGTTACTCATCTGGCCAGCCTACGATTTTCCAGTCGTCTATGGTCCTACCGACATAGTCACGAGCCCAGGAGTGGCGCTGCAGATGATGTAGTGCTGTTAGTAAAGGCGCTCGCGTCAGTAGTTTGCTGTCATAACCCACTAATGGCAAATTTCGCAGCACTGTTGTAACGGATGTGTTGGTGGCACGTCCCACATTGATTTCTGCGGTTATTTTAATCTTTGTTACTTATCTGTTATCACTGACAACCCTATGCAAACACTGCTGCTCTCGGTCGTCCAGTGGAGGCAGTCGGCCACTGCGTTGTCCGTGGTGAGAGGTAATGCCTGAAATTCAATATTCTCAGCACAGTCTTGACACTGTGGGTCTCGGAATAGTGAATTCCTTAACGCGTTACTAAATGGAATGTCCTGAGCGGCCATACTTACGTGTGAAACATTTCTCATGAGTCACCTGAGTACAAGTGATAGATTTGCCAATGCTCCGCGCTTTTACACCTTGTCTATGCGATACTACCTCCATCTGTATATGTGCATATTGCTATGACTGTTGTCAATTCAGGGTAACTCAAGATTTTGCTTTCTGCTGCGAGAATAAGAGTCTTTTATTTCTAATAAAAACAAAGGAGTCTTTCAAAGAGCCTGTGATAAAAGTTCGTTTATGTGACACCAGTGTTTCCAGGTGCTCGTTTTTCACCTGGCGTTACTGTACTTGCAGAACCGTGCGTGCGGCGCCTGCACGCGCTGATGACCCTGTCGCATTGCGTAAGAGGCGCATCCTGCCTTCTGCAGAAGCCATGTCTGGCGGCGCAGAGTGCATCGCTAACAACCGGACAGACGTTCGGGGTTCGTAATGAACTGCTCCTGCCGGCGACATTCTTCGGCTCCTGGCTGCTGCGTCGAGTTGCAATTTTGAAAGCTTCTGTACATCAGACGCTTTCATCTTTACTCGCTATGAAGTATGCTTCACGGATTATCGTAATAGAAATAAGCCGTATGAAGTAACCATCAAATTAGAAACACGATAACAGACTGAAATTACTAAAAGGTTGCCTGCCGAACTTGATCCTGGGAACTTCCATCAATCTGCACGCCTACAAAATCCCCATATGACTGACACTGACTTTTTCTAGAGTAGCCTACATCTTTAAATCACCCAGATATGATGATTTCCTGTAAGTTCTCGAATGACATGCATACCACTTACGATTACATTCTCCTACACACCTCGTGTATCATTTAATGTGTTCACAGCGAATATCAGCCGGAACAGCTTTTTATGCAATCAACTATTCCAACGCACATGAGCCAAAATGCATTCAAAATGAGTCCATTCAGTCATAAACGGAAATATTAGCATTAGTGTCCGTGCTCTGGAGGTCAGGAAAAAGTAACTGTTTACACTCATACGTATCGAAAATCTTTCACAATGTCACTAAGATCGTTATCGCCATTAGCTTTCATGTTGTACATGATAAATAGAAACAAACTTTAAAAACTGTACTTGTTCTACAGTTATTACTTTTCTCCATACTTAGAATTAATCACATGTCCTAATCAGCATAATGTACTCTTTTATAGAGAAATTTGTTTTCTAAAAGAAGATAAAAATAATTGCTGTACTTTTGAACAGGAAAATAAGAAATGTCTTTCTCACATTGATTGAAAAACGACTTAAGCGAAATAGATAATTTCTTTCCAATTGAGGATGCTTTTTAAGACAAGATCACTGTCATTTTTATCCAATGGTAATCGCCACTTTCACTGTGTCCTTTCTCTTCCCCGTCTGTAAATAGAAGATGAGGGGTGAAGTGATAATTTGTCTATGAGGACAATAACTTGAAATAACTTGAAATTGACTTATGACGGTCATACCAGTCAGGTTTCTTTTAAATAAAAATTTTAATAGCTGTTTCAGCTGTTATTGTTACCAAAAGCAAAACTGTTTTCCTCAACATTTACTGCCGTACATAACTCAATAACATCTCTTGAGATTACAAAACCTAAAGGGAAATAATCAGGAATGAGGAAGAAGTTTCTGAAAAAAGTACGTTTGGAGCCCGGCATTGTAGAAGGATCTTGAAACTTAGATGGACCAGAAACGAGGAAGTTCCCAGCAGAATCGGTGAACAAAAGGACGTATGGGGAACACTGGCAAGAAGGAGGACATCATTATGATATGTGTTAGGACTTGAGGGAATATCTCCCATGGTACTAGAGGGATGACGAATAGCAATATACATTAGAGGGAGCCGTAAGGGGTGAAAGCTGTGGGGGAAGGCAGCAGACTGGAGTTCATCCAACAAATAACTGAGGACGTAGGTAGCAAGTGATATTCGGAGACGAAGAGGTTCATGCAACAGAGGAATTTATGGTAGGCCGTATCAAACCGGTCAGAAGGCTGAACGTTTAATAAATAAACATATAAAAAATAAACGTAAACATACTTCACATTGCGTAAAACAATCTCGGACATCTTACGGCGCCAATTCAGAATAAATTCTCGGGCATTCGATGATTACCTCCATCGTCTTCGTCCGACACAACTGACTGTCAAAACTGCTGCTATAATGGCCTTATATGACCCAAAGACTGCTTCTGATTAGACAGTAATTACCTCATGTTGTCCATCGAGAACTCGCTTCCATGCAGCGCTAAGATTATATCCGCCATCACGGGTGAAGACTATGTCACACATTCTTATTTCTATACCCTAATGAATAAAAAATTTCCAGTATGTGGGAACCTGATACAAAACGTTTGTTGGAAGACAACGCAAAGACCCACAAATACTTTTTAAATGTTTTATTTTAGTGCCTGTTAAGCAGTTTTGAGCTACCATACCCGTCTTTAAGAAGGCTAATTTTTTTAGTTAAACAGATGTTTTGCCCAACAGCATGTTTTCTGCTCCCACACTGCACAAGAACATTTGAGATTTTCGTGCCACTTCATAAATTGTTTCATTAATAAAAATACGCTAAAGTGCTTGCATTTATTTATATATGGCGCAAAATAATTATTTTCGTTCCAGCAGGTGGAAATTCTAGTTTTCCAGGTAGATGTATATATTGTAGAATTCCATACAGCACACATATTGTAAATAGTTTATTATGGCACAATTTATTCTTTATGTCAGTGTTAGGCATCAAACATGTGCTATATACTTGCTGTTTCTATTTTCATTGCAAATATTTTCACTAAGCAAAGATACAAAGATGTTGTTGTTGCTGTAGTTTTCAGTCCAGAGATTGGTTTGATGCAGCTCTCCATGCTACTCTATCCTGGGAAAGCATCTCCATCTTCAAGTAACCACTGCAACCTGCATCCTTCTGAATCTGCTTAGTGTATTCATCTCTTGCTCTCCCTCTACGACTTTTACGCTCCACGCCTCCCTCCAATGCTAAATTGGTGATCTCTTGATGCATCAGAGTGTGTACCGACCGATCCCGTCTAATCAAGATGTGCCAAAATTTCCTCTTCTCACCAACTCTATTCAGTACCCATCTAATATTCAGCATTCTTCTGTAGCACCACATTTCGAAAGCTTCTATTCTCTTCTTGTCTAAACTATTTACCATCCATGTTTCGCTTCCATATATGGCTACACTGCATACAAATACTTTGAGAAAAGACTTCCTGACTCTTACACTTATTCTATATGTTAACAAATTTCTCTTTTGCCACTGCCAGTCTACATTTTATATCCTCTCTACTTCGACCATCATCAGTTATTTTGCTCCCTAAATAGCAAATCTCATCTACAACATTAAGTGTCTCATTTCCTAATGTAATTTCTTCAGCATCACCTGATTTAATTTGACTAAATTCAATTATCCTCGTTTTGCTTTTGTTGATGCTCAACTTATGTCCTCCTTTCAAAGGATACAAAGATATCATTCCTCTAATATTGGCTTAAGATACAAACAGAGCAAGGATTGTGTGTGGGATGTGCAAAATGTAACCAGTTAAAACAGAAAAATGTTTTCAGTCTAAGAAAAAATTTATGATTAAGAGATAGTAGGATACATTGTTTTAATAGGTGTCTTTTTATGTTGCCAGAGGAAATTATTGATGAAATATTTTAAAGGAAACTGACTGAATGACAGTCCGCAGCTCGTGGTCGTGCGGTAGCGTTCTCGCTTCCCGCGCCCAGGTTCCCGGGTTCGATTCCTATCGAGGTCAGGGATTTTCTCTGCCTCGTGATGACTGGGTGTTGTGTGATGCCCTTAGGTTTGTTAGGTTTAAGTAGTTCTAAATTCTAGCGGACTGATGACCATAGATGTTAAGTCCCATAGTGCTCAGAGCCATTTGAACCTTTTTTTTTTTTTGACTGAATGACAGCTCCTTCAACTCAATAAATGAATTTTTAGATATGAAGAAGTAAGTGGAAAAGAGGACAGAGATTATATCGTGTAAAGAAGACCTATGTTAATTTGACACATTCCACATCATTAAATAATGTCATATTCATGATCTATGGGACAAATTTTAATGTAACTTAATCTAACTGCTTATTATAAAGTAGACACATATGCACATTCACCTATATATGCACTTATTTGGTAATCATTACAGTTTATAAGTTAGTGGGAGAAAACACAAAATTAAAAGTTTTATGGTGGAATGAGTGCAACACATTTGTTCATCATGGCAGTTTATATTTATACAATCATGTTCTGCAGTGACGTTACTCTTGGGGGTGCAATTGGTGTCTGATATCTATGAACAGCCCAAGAAAATTATGTAGAAAATGTTTATTAATTAGCTCCAGATGCTCTTTTAGAATATATTGGGATGAGCTGAGGGTGTGAATATATGTTTCTAGTTCTCCTAAAAGGTCCATTTGCCTGTCTTTGTTAGCAGTGTGTAACATCTCTAAGTTGTCATTAATGTTAGAATCAGAGTGTCCATACTGATTCATATACATGGCTACTGCAGATTTATTTAACTTTGTTAGTTTAAAGGCATCTGTGTGTTGATGATATATTTTATTAATAATGGAAGTGATGTGCACATACCAGACAATGCCAGATATGCGTCCCTAGACACAATAAACCTGTACACAAATATATCGGTCCATGAAACTATTGATATGATTAACTGAACTTTAATAAAAAATGAAAACAGCTTTGAAAGGCAGACATGAATGAACTCATAGAGATGTCAGAATTTATTTTAGTGCATAGCTACTCCTCATTCACCAAGAAAATCTATACTCAGTCAGATGGACAAACAAAAGGAAGCACTTTTGCAGGCCTCTTAGCCGATATTTATAGTAAACATTTGTAAATTAATTTTTTCTCGGCCAATACACATTTAAAAAATAAAATGATTTATTATGTAAGATATGTTGACGACACAGTCACCTTGTTCAGTGGCATAGTAAATGAAATATAATGATAGGCGAATACCATGAGAAACATGCACTCACTCTTGTGCATCTGACAGAAGACGGCTTCAATTTTCTTGCTATTAGAATACAAAATTTGAATCAGAATCATGTCTTTGAAATACATATAAAACCAGCAGCCACAGATACAATAATAAACAATTCATGCCACCTGACACAAAATAAAATGGCTTTTCTAAGATCCATGTTGTTGTTGTTGTGGTCTTCAGTCCTGAGACTGGTTTGATGCAGCTCTCCATGCTACTCTATCCTGTGCAAGCTTCTTCATTTCCCAGTACGTACTGCAGCCTACATCCTTCTGAATCTGCTTAGTGTATTCATCTCTTGGTCTCCCTCTACGATTTTTACCCTCCACTCCGCCATCCAATACTAAATTGGTGGTCCCTTGATGCCTCAGAACATGTCCTGCCAAGCGATGCCTTCTTCCAGACAAGTTGTGCCACAAACTCCTCTTCTCCCCAATTCTATTCAGTACCTCCTGATTAGTTATATGATCTATTCATCGAATCTTCAGCATTCGTCTGTAGCACCACATTTCGAAAGCTTCTATTCTCTTCTGGTCCAAACTATTTATTGTCCATGTTTCACTTCCATACATGGTTACACTCCATACAAATACTTTCAGAAACGACTAGCTGACGCTTAAATTTGTACTTGATGTTAACAAATTTCTCTTCTTCAGCAACGCTTTCCTTGCCATTGACAGTCTGCATTTTATATCCTCTCTCCTTCGACCATAATCAGTTATTTTGCTCCCCAAATAGCAAAACTCCTTTACTACTTCAAGTGTCTCATTTCCCAATCTAATTCCCTCAGTTCACCCAACTTAATTCGACTACATTCCATTATCCTGGTTTTGCTTTTGTTGATGTTCATCTTATATCCTCCTTTCAAGACACTGTCCATTCCGTTCAACTGCTCTTCCAAGTCCTTTGCTGTCTCTGACAGAATTACAATGTCATCGGCGAACCATAAAGTTTTTATTTCTTCTCCATGGATTTTAATACCTACTCAGAATTTTTCTTTTGTTTCCTTTACTGCTTCCTCAATATACAGATTGAATAACATCAGGGAGAGGCTACAACCCTGTCTCACTCCCTCCCAACCACTGCATCCCTTTCATGTCCCTCGACTCTTATAACTGCCATCTGGTTTCTGTACAAATAGTAAATAGCCTTTCGCTCCCTGTATTTTACCCCTGCCACCTTTAGAATTTGAAAGAGAGTATTCCAGTCAACATTTTCAAAAGCTTTCTCAAGGTCTACAAATGCTAGAAACGTGGGTACGTCTTTTCTTAATCTAGCTTCTAAAATAAGTCGTAGGGGCAGTATTGCCTCACGTGTTCTCATATTTCTAGGCATCCAAACTGATCTTCCCCAAGGTCGACTTCTACCAGTTTTTCCATTCGTCTGTGAAGAATTCGCCTTAGTATTTTGCAGCTGTGAGTTATTAAACTGATAGTTCGGTAATTTTCACATCTGTCAACATCTGCTTTCTTTGGGATTGGAATTATTAGTTTTCTTGAAGTCTGAGGGTATTTCGCCTGTGTCATACATTTTGCTCACCAGATGGTAGAGTTTTGTGAGGACTGTCTCTCCTAAGGCTGTCAGTAGTTCCAACGGAATGTTATCTACTCCTGGGGCCTTGTTTCGACTTAGGTCTTTCAGTGCTCTGTCAAACTCTTCACGCAGTATGATATCTCCTATTTCATCTTCATCTACATTCTCTTCCATTTCTATAACATTGCCCTCAAGTACATCCCGCTTGTATAGACCCTCTATATACTCCTTCCACCGTTCTGCTTTCCCTTTTTTGCTTAGAACTGGGTTTCCATCTAAGCTCTTGATATTGATACAAGTGATTCTCTTTTCTCCTGAAGGCAGTATCTATCTTACCCCTCGTGAGGTAAACCTCTACATCCTTACATTTGTCCTCTAGCCATGTTTGCTTAGCCATTTTGCATCTTCCTTGCGATCTCATTTTTGAATTCCTTTTTGTCTGCTTCATTTACTGCATTTTTATATTTTCTCTTATCGTCAATTAAATTCAATATTTCTTCTGTCACTCAGGGATTTCTACTAGCCCTCGTCTTTTTACCTACTTGATCCTCTGCTGCCTTCACTACTTCATCCCTCAAAGCTACCCATTCGTCTTCTACTGTATTTCTTTCTCCCATTCTTGTCAATTGTTCCCTTTTGCTCTCCCTGAAACTCTGTACAACCTCTAGTTTAGTCAGTTTATCCAGGTCCCATCTCCTTAGATTCCCACCTTTTTGCAGTTTCTTCAGTTTTAATCTGCAGCTCATAACCAATAGATTGTGGTCAGAGTCCACATCTGGTTCCTAAATCTCTGTCTTGCCATTATATAATCTATCTGAAACCTGTCACTATCTCCAGGCTTCTTCCAAGCATACAGCCTTCTTTTATGATTCTTGAACCAAGTGTTAGCTATGATTATGTTATGCTCTGTGCAAAATTCCACCAGGCGGCTTCCTCTTTCATTTCTTAACCCCAATCCATATTCACCTACTATGTTTCCTTCTCTTCCTTTTCCTACTATCGAATTCCAGTCACCCATGACTATTAAATTTTCGTCTCCCTTCAGTATCTGAATAATTTCTTTTATGTCATCATACATCAATTTCTTCGTCGTCTGCAGAGCTAGTAGGCATATAGACTTTGACTACTGTCGTAGGCGTGGGCATCGTGTCTATCTTGGCCACAATAATGCATTCCTATTGCTTTATTCATTATTAAACCTGCTCCTGCATTACCCCTATTTGATTTTGTATTTATAACCTGGTATTCACCTGACCAAAAGTCTTGTTCCTCCTGCCACCGAACTTCACTAATTCCCACTGTATCCAGCTTTAACCTCTGAATTTCCTTTTTTAATTTTTCTAACCCACCTGCCCGATTAAGGGATCTGACATCCCACAGTCTGATCCGTAGAACGCCAGTCTTCTTTCTCCTGATAACGACATCCTCCTGAGTAGTTCCCACCTGGAGATCCAAATGGGGGACTATTTTACCTCTGGAATATTTTACCCAAGAGGACGTCATCATCATTTATCCATACAGTGAAGCTGCATGCCCTCGGGAAAAAATTACGGCTGTAGTTTCCCATTGCTTTCAGCCATGTGCAGTACAAGCACAGCAAGGCCACTTTGGTTAGTGTTACAAGGCCAGATCAGTTAACCATCCAGACTGTTGCCCCTGCAACTACTGAAAAGGCTGCTGCCCCTCTTCAGGAACCATAGGTTTGTCTGGCCTCTCAACAGATGCCCCTCCGTTGAGGTTGCACCTACGGTACGGCTATCTGTATTGCTGAAGCACGTAAGCCTCCCCACCAACGGCAAGGTCTATGGTTCATGGGAGGGGGGGTGGGGGGAGATCCATGTTATACCATATAAATAAAATTCTCAGCAGTTCATCTGCCACAGAGAAAGAAACTAGTATTATCAAAACTGTAGCAAAAACAGTGGCTATAAGCCACAAATAATTGTCCATCTGTACAATAAAATTAAAGACTGTAAATGACTTGCAGTAAATCCACAACAGTAGCAGAAAAGGAACTATTTGCATGCATTCCCTTCCTGTGAACAATCTCATACAAACTTGACAGTCTTTTCTCAAGCACAAAAATGGAAACACGTTTCCATAACAAGAACATGTGCAACATAATATTATCCACGACACCAAACTCACCTGCCTATGCCTAGAAAAATCAAGAATTTACAAGGCTATTTGAGATAACTGTCGCAGCTTTTGTCATGGACCAATTGGCGGAAGCTTCAGCATAAAACATTGTGAACACTTTTAAATAAATCAGCAATATCCACTCACGTGAATCAGTATGGACACTGTTACTAATATTAATGATGATTTGCAGATATTGCATACCACTAACAAAGAAAAGAAAAGAGACCTCTTACATGAACCAGAAGTATATATTCACACCCTCAGATCATGCCAGTACATTCTACATGAGCAGTTGAAGTTAGCCAACAAATATTTTCTAAGGAAATTCCTTGGTCTGTTCACAGAAATCAAACACCAACTGCATGCCTAACAGTAACATCACTGTAGTTTAAGATATCAGTATATAATTGTATAAATATAAATTACCAAGATTCACAAATGTGGTACACTCATCCCACCATTAAAATTTTTAATTTTGTAATGCCTGCAAGTTACTTATAAACTGTAATGATAAGCAAATATCTGTGTGTATAAATTTTATACATATTTGTCTACTTTATAATATGCAAGCCGTTGCCTTTAAAGTATTTTGTCATTAATTTCCACTGGCAGTTAAGGAAAGGACACTTACTAAAGACAATTTGTTCTATTGTCTTTCAATAATACTTTTAATCTTAGACTATAAACATTTTTCTGTTATTAAGACATTACGGTTTGCACATCCTACACATCATCCTTGCTCTGCTTACATCCTTGGTCAATATTTGATGAATGATATCTTTGTATCTCTCCTAAATGCAATCTCTGCACTGTAAACAAAAAAATCAAGTGAACAGCAAATGTGCGATACTAAACACTAACATTAAGATTATTACAAAGTGTGCCACTGTAATTTATGGAAAACATATGCGCAGTTCAACAATACATAGATTGACCTGGAAAACTACATGGTCCACAACAAAACAAATCGCTATCTCCTGAAACTTACATAAGTGAACACAACTATTTTATACCATTTATAAATAAATGCAAGCACTTCAGCAAATTTTCATTAATGAAGCAGTTTATAAAAGTGGCACTAAAAACTCAAATATTATGCAGTGTTAGAGCAGATGACATGGTATTAGTCGAAATATCAGTGTAACTAAAAAATTTAGCCATCTAAAGATTTTTTGAGTTCTCAACTCTTAATATGCCTTTGATGTTCTGAATATCGGTTGGAAATGGTGTGGATCGAGTGACAGATGTAATTGCTTCCGCACTGCTAAGGCATGTTGTAAATCCCAGGAACTCTGAAGCCTAAAGTGTTCATGACAAGGTGTAGCATATTTATTTTCTTAGGAGGTCGAAAAATAGATTTGATACCATGTCTTCCCAGTATTCAGCCTACGTTGATGGATGGAGTGCCGCATAAAATGAAAGTATCTTTTAAAATATTTTAATGGTCGTATAATAGTGAAGTCAGACTGTAAAATATGCGGAGCTGAATAACTGAGAAATGTTGATTGAGAATAAATGAAACTTATTTGAGATAGAAAAACATGAAACTCTGTGAAAGGCAGAATAACTGGTCAATCATACAATATGATTCTGAGAGAGAACTATGTTCTCAATAAAGTTTTCGCACGCTATCTGACTATCTGAGAGAATGACTTCGTGTTAAATGTTGGCCCTAAATCTTTGTTAGTTTAGAAAACAATTGCTGTTCCAGAACTATTATCACAAGTACACCAAACGAGGTCAATGAATAAAATGCATGTGACTTTATTTGTTAAATCTGTTTGAAATCACAATGTAGCACTTTCATAAAATATTTGACTGGCATTATACCTCTGATATTATTCTTGTAAAAGCACGCTGCCTGACTCTGAATATGAATTACAATGATAATGAAATTTATGGCTTAGCTGTGCACAATGGACTTCTCGTCTCCTCTGCAACCTTCTTTATTTTTACAAAATAATGATCTGGCTTTCAAAATTGAGTTTCACTCGCTGTTCTCGCTATGTGAAATGCGAGATTGGATTTCACTAATATTAAAAAAATGTTACTCAGCACACAACTTACGATGTGCAATGCGAGTGTGCAGTCAAATAAAACCTTGAATACAAATGAAAAATCTAGTACTAACTTCACCAACAAAAAATAACTGAACCCTCAGTACGTTTTAAGTGATTTTCATTAAGTCATAGCATAAATACAACTTTTCACACTTCTCACACATGAACTAATTTGTAAAATGTTTCTTTAGCATTTATCCTTACGGTGAAAGGCAGAGCCATGTAACTTCACTAGAAAATTCTTACAGAAAATCTTAACCATAAGCGCTATTATAACAATCAGCACATTAAGTAACTACCAATACAAGACACCTCGTTACCTTTAAATACTACCTTTTTCTAATTCATACAGTATTACAGTCCATCTGTTTAATATCTCTCTTTAAACATCATATTACAAAAATTGCTCCTAATAATATTGTCTCTACTCCAGACGGGGTAGCTTCCGTCCATTAGTGGATTTTAAAAAGGAATTGTCATAGCAATATTACATGATTTGAAAACATTTATCAAATTTACAAATTAACTCATATTTGTGGCAGATGATATACTCTGAATTATTACAGCAAATCGGACAGCCACTTTTACGTAACAAGAATTTTGCACAGTGATTTCTGTTGAAAGAACAGTAGAAGGCACTCAGAAATTATGTTAAGAGAATCAAACAGAGAAGTGTGATATAAAATGTGTGGTCACAAATGCCTAAGGTGGGTGACAATACAAATATGTTCAAATGTGTGAAATCTTACGGGACTTAACTGCCAAGGTCATCAGTCCCTAAGCTTACACACTACTTAACCTAAATTATCCTAAGGACGAACAAACACATCCATGCCCGAGGGAGGACTCGAACTTCGGCCAGGATCAGCCGCCAGTCCATGACTGCAGCGCCTTAGACCGCTCAGGTGTCAATACATGAAAAATATCTTTGATCACTCACAAAGTGATACAAATGTCATACATAAATTTAAATACTAGTAACTGTACATACATATGGATAAATGTGTCAAGGTTCCAGCAGTAAATCATTTTATGTTTCATTATAACAGAGAAAACATGGAATAACAATATGCTTGCTATGTGACTCTGTAATCTTGTCTCATTAAATACAGTAACATAGACATAGACATTCAATTGTCTATTCAAATTATTGTAGAAAACTATAAGGACAAGAAAGCAGTCTTGTCATTTCAAATAAGGAAATAAAGATAAATTCATAATTTCAGTATGTTACAGAGCTTTACAAAGAAGTTACAATTGTCTGAGAAGACCTATCAGGCTAACGTTATACAATGGCAGGAAAAATATCAAAGCAAAATGTCGCATGCAGCACTGTTTTGTCACACACATGCAAATCACAAATTTCGCAAATAGGATAGTATGAACACATTTCTGGTGGAATCTCAGGGAGCACAGCAATTTGGCTTTAATTTGTCCATTGACAAATCACAGGGCTTGAAGATAAATGTGTTAATCAGGGAAACTCAGGGAGGATGGATGTGAAATTTCATAACCTTCACCGAAAATCGAGAGTTTGAAGAGCTACAGTCATTCCTATAGGATTGATATAATAAGCAGTGTTTCCATTGGTCCATCTTTCATAAGCGGAGACATGGTATGGCATCCAACATAGTGCCACAGTGAAATGTATAAAGTCGTCCATTATCATTACACTTTGTGAGTGCAAGTTAGACAATATGGTCTCCCATGTGTTTCCTACATATGTTACACAAATTTACAAAGGAATTAGATAAATAGTTACATTCATCGTATTTGCCATAATGAATCGTCCTGAAAAACATATAATT
Source organism: Schistocerca gregaria (assembly GCF_023897955.1). Classification (NCBI taxonomy): domain Eukaryota; kingdom Metazoa; phylum Arthropoda; class Insecta; order Orthoptera; family Acrididae; genus Schistocerca; species Schistocerca gregaria. The sequence goes on from NC_064920.1 coordinate 444,337,489, forward strand.
CCATGTAAATATACCTTATTCAAAATCCTTATGTAAGGTATACAATAGAAATGGTTATCTTATAAGCTGGGTATCAAAAGAAACGTATACACGATCTGTCTGTACATTTCTGATGCCAGCTTAACCACATTGCTTCAACAAGAATACAGTTGATCATCAATTGTCAATGTTAAGTAATTGTCTCTAATCTTAAAGTATATAACATGAACGAAAGTATTTTGATCCAGTTTTCTAGTTACGTCCACTCATCTATGTGGCTGGAATGCTAACTAACACATAGAGAATACATTACAACATTAGGAATAACTATGATAATCACCAAAATAGATAGTTATTGTGTACACACATACACAAAATCAACAAAAATAGATAGTTCTTGTGTACACACTCTTAGAGCTGAACACCTTATTACTGTGGTATTAATGTCAGTCATGTGTCAGTCAGTAATACTATTAGAGAAACAACTTAGCTGTAACATCATATTAAGATCTGTAAAGCTTCACAAGTATCACTGAGACTAAAAAACTGCTGCATTCCTGGTGACAAACGAGTAGCCTGTTAATTATATTTTCACTAAAAGCAGGAAATTCCTGAAAATTCAAAGCTCAGATGTCAGCCACGAACCAGATCTATCATATATTTATGAATACAGACCACAGATCTGAAAGAAGATATTTATGGTAAAAGCATTCTGCTTCTCGTTCCCATTAGTACAAAGTGTACTTGTAATGTTAAAATTGAGCCACATACATCATCATTAATGAAACAAAATGTTCCTTTACTCCTCATTGGCTTTCTGAAACAATAATTCGTAAGAACATCCTTACACCTTAATACACATACGGTTGAACTTTCTTATAATGACGTCGGTTTCAATGCCAACTCGGCTATAACGTCGTGATTTCTGTGATATCGCCAAATTCCTCCTAAGGAACATACTTCTCATTCATGCTTAATATAACAAATGTAGTTGCATGCACCTCGTTCATACATCATTTTCAGCTTCAGTTAGAACAACATTATCCATGAATCAATGTACTTTAGGAAAAAAAATCTGTTATTGTTATATGGCAAGCTGGCATATTCTTCTCTCTGCCCTTCTGTCAACAATTGATGTATTATAGACTTCTCAACTCATTGCTACCCTATCGCATTCATACTACACTAGGGACGACAATCACAGAACTAGTCAACAGTACGAGTGATGTCAGTTTCCATAGCAATCTTATAAGAAGTGCGCGCATTTTAGAATAGCATGGCGAGTAAAGGAAAAATTTTAACAATGGAAGAAAAAATTGAAAGTGATACCTGAAATCAAAACTGGAGCTTAAAAAGTTGACGTGTGTCATTAATTTGGTCCAGTGAATTGCACAGTCCAAACTATTTACAAGAAAAAGGAAAAAATTGTTACTGTGCTTCAACAAAATGGGCCTAAAATTAAGTGCTTGCGAAAAGCTTAACTAAACGAAGTGGATGAAGCGCTGCTTAAGTGGCTTAAACAACAGAGAAATATGAATGTGGTGAAAGCAGAAGAATTCGACAAGAAGTTAAAATGTGAGGAATCTGTGTGCAGCTGCAACCGGATTGGCAGTTTCAAGCAACGCCACGGTATTATTTTGGCAAAGCGGTGAAGCCAACAGTGTGAATACTGAAACAATCTAACATTGGCTCACTACCGTCCAGACTGCAATTCGTAAAGGATATGCGAACTGTGAAATGCAAAATGCAGACGACTCTAGCATTTGCTTCAATTTAACACCTGAGGAAGCTAAGAATTTCAAGGGCGAAAAACGTGTTGGTGACATGTTATCTAAAGAACGAATAACAATTCTGGTTTGTGCTAACGCAGATGTAACTGAGAAGAAAAAATACAATACAATACGATATAATGAGGAATCTGAAATGCCACTATTGTAAGCTCATACTATTGAAAACGATGCAATGCATGGACAAAAAGCAGGATTATTCTATTACAGGCATGGAAGTATCAGACGCATTACCAAAGCTTGGAGCCGGGTCTCAGACCTAACCATCAGTAACTAATCGTCGGTAATGGGTAATCACAACTGGAGAAATAAATGCCACCGCAACTGAAAACACGTTCCGTGACACTGGTGATCTGCCGCTGATCGCATTGTTGAGAAACATCAGTTGTATTATTCTCAATCAGTGTGACTATGAAATGTATGCATCAATAGATTATGACCATGTAACAACCTAAGGGCGAACTGAAGACAAAATTGCAAATGAAGTGAAGAATCAGGCCCATAGTGACGATGAAGTGAGGGAAGGAAAATGAAAAAGAAGAGGAATAAGAAAAAAAAAGATACAGTGCTTACCCCTACTGTGAATGAAGCTTTGGAAGCCATAACGATTGTGAACATGTTCTATGAAGGCAGGGGAGGGAGCAGTGAAATTGCAAATGAAATAATGAACATAGAACATAAATTAGAAAGTGTGTATTGGGCAAATAGACAGCAGAATATAATGACTGATTACTTGACTCCTTCATTCATGTAAGTAAAAGGGATTTGTTCTTTTCCACTTACCGCTACGATAGAGTGAAAATACGAATCTCAGTTCCAACGACACTCATTTGTAACAACATAATTGTCAATGTCCTTTGAATTTTGTCATAGCCAGGATCCACTGTAGAATAAGCCAATACATTAATTATTCATTCCCGCTCAACCTAACATTTTTAGCACTAAAAAATATCAGTGTCTTATTTCATCACAGAAATACATCTGCATCATAGGCATATTATCTTCTAACTTTTGATCTCAGTACTTATTTTAACAAATGTAATATTTTACCCTTTCTCTATCAGTCTTTACCCTTTATCCAGTTTCTTACAATATACATGTTCAGCTGGAACTATCAGCTAAAATCCCTGTATTACCAGCAGTCAATAGCTGAGGATCGTTAGCTTCACAAAATAATTCTCAAACATATCAATGTGGCATCATTACTGTTGACTTCTGAAACATTATTTACCTGTTAACAACTGTCCCCTAGCAAATTGAAGTCATCACCAGTTAGGAATGGAGGTATTTAAGTACATAACTAGTCTCAAACTATATTTCATCTTACATATGCTAGGATAGTAGGAGAGAATTATTTACATGTACCTACTAAGCATAACAGTAGAAGAGTTCGACTGCACCATGAATTAAAAGAAAGAATGGTAACACTCTCTTCGAGGAGGCATCAGTCGCTAGCTGATGTACCCATCACAGAGATATGGATCCTCTACCTACATTGTTGATCAAATATTTTAACATGAGACACATGATGAACGCTTCACAATTTACCTGTACTCCTTGTTTCCACTTCCGCAGCATTATCGTGAACATTGCAATACGCGAAATGGTCAGTTCTACAGTAGAAAGAACTTGTGCCTAAGTTTTTTTTCCCCTTGTGAGAACGATGGTGTGATTTCACCAAGACCTTTTTGCCTACTTACGACTGTTTGATATTTCTATGTCGTTGTAATATCTTCCCCCTATTTTCAGCAGCCCTCTTAATGTTAAATAAAGCTAAATCAATCGCCTCATGATTCGTAGGCATCTCTGTTTCGATAGAGGTACAATTTCTCGGACACGGTCGGGATGCTGTTTGTTTTTTTACACGAGAAGAGAGGACAAATATTGGAATGATTTGGTAACTCATGCAATACATTCTTAAGCAAAGGAAGGGATTTATCCATAACGTTGTGTTTGTGGCGACAATACAATCTGCAAAGTTTCCCAAGCTCCTATATTAGCCGTTCACAAAGGTTTGAAGATTCATGGAGATGATACAAGGAGATAAAGACTGGTTTAATTTTCTTATGGCGTAATGAACACGAACAATGCTGAGATCTAAACTGAGATCCATTATCAAATGAATCATTTTGGTGGGAGGACAAATTGTTTTTCGCGCTGTGTGAGGTATCCGCTCTCTCTTGTCTGTAGAAGACACTGCTTTCACGTATGAGTTCACCTAAATGCCACGAATCGGAAATTTCGTCAGAAGTATTAAAGCAGCAATGTGAACATCGGTAGCATCATGCCTGTGTCAAGTTTTCCTTACAATACGTGATAATCAGTCATCAAGTTTCTTTGCATCAGACATGTGCAGCTGATTAATGGTCAATTGTCGCTGTTTAAAAGTTGAAGAGGAAGATGCTCTTCCGAACTGGCAAGAATTTTTGTCCACATTGCTAGACAGTTGGGTCGCGGTGCAGAAATATCGTTTACTTGTTTAGTAACTGTGTTGAACTGTTATTAGGTAGCAAATCTTCTTTACTTAGCCTTAAGCGATGCACTTACTCTTCAAGACTTTATATTTAGATTTCAAGCTGTTTTAAATGCGAAATTTTTGCATTTTCCATGTGTTCAACTCTTGACGTCAGATAATTACAATGTTGAACTCCTCACGTGCATCCTATTTAACCTGCTTAGTTTTCGCTTTTAAAACGGCCGAAAATTCCTCTCTGATTTTTTTAAATTATTCTTTTCCAGATTGCTTAACTTTTTGTACGATCTTGTGTCTGGATCTTCAAATTTTCAGCCCTTTTCTTTACTGCACTCTGATAATACCATCAGAATATTTTGCAAAAAATCATTGTTCCCAACCTTGGCATTAATACAAAAAGGAGTAGAGACTGACTCAATTCGGCCAACGGTTGTGGTTCAAAACCGTAACCTTTAACTACAGAACCTGGTTGTTGTGACAAATTACGTCCTACAGACTCACTTTCCAAAGCAGAATCCCCAACTGCGCTTTGTTGTTCCATGTTAGTTACTGAAAATTTTTTGTCTCGTCATTCCTGTAAACATTGTTCTATCTGTCTCAATTAAGTCAGTACTATGAAAGGATCCCTGTTCACTTGTCCCTTCTCTGTACACACAATAATCATACGTTGTATCAGCTACAGCGCCAGCATTTGATTTAGCTACGGTAGCTCATGAAGTTTAATGCAATTACAGTAGAGTAGCAAACAAAGAAAGAAATCCCTCACACACAGAAGATCTACATTACACAGACAACCACGAAAGTCAGCTCCTTTAAATGTTAATGAAATCCTTAAATTTTTTAAAACACCATTGATAGAATTCACTGAATACATTGATGTCTAAAATTAAAGCAAAAACTCCTATATCCCCGTCCTGTGTTTAATTCACGATAATCATATAAACTGTCAACAGATATCCGTACGATCATGTCCTGCATGGAAAATGACATTCCAGTCAACGGACAACCACTGAAACGATGACGTCCTGGCACCTTTCAAATGGGGAAGTGTTTGCCAGGTGGTCCCACATCTACAATCTCTGTGTACGTATCACAGAAGGTGCAGTTATGGCACATAGAAGACACCTACTAGACTATCCGCGGCGGATAACCATAGGGAGAATGGAAGCAGGGAAGTCGCAGACTGAGGTGGCCCAATGGGTTAATGTCAACCGTTTTGTTGTTTCTCGGATGTGGAGACAGTTTATAGAGACCGAAACTGCATCGCGAAGTTCAGGGCAAGCCCGACAACGTGTGACATCAGAAAGAGAGGACAGTTACTTGGCTGTAAGGGCACGACGGTACTGCCTTAGTACTGCACGGTATCTGGCATCTGACCTCGCAGCATCCACTGGAGGCGTTGCATGGAGGCAGATAGTGTACAGAAGGCTTTGGCAGAGTGGCCTTTATTGTCGGAAATCTGCGTATGTGTATCTCTGAAACGTCTTCACAGAAGGGAATGTCTAGAGTGGAGTCATTAATATGGCACCTGGACGGTCTAATATTAAGCCAATGTTCTTTTAACATATGAGTCTCGATTTGGTCTGGAGAGTGATTCTCGATGCACTCGTATCTGGAGGGGATGTGGAACACGATTTCGGGACTCAAACAATGTGCATCAAGGAGGATCCATAGTGTTGTGAGCAGAGATTATGTTAATCACTGAAACACCTCTTCATGAAATTGTACGGGTGAATCGGCAAGGTTTAACCGCTGTCAGGCATCGTGACGAGATCTTGGGACATCACTTGCGGTTGTTGCGATGTTCTGTGCACCCAGAATTCATAATGATGATCGATAATGCTGGATCTCATAGAGCACAGTTAGTTGATGTTTCCTTGGAAACAAAAGCTATTGTACACATGGCGTAACCTGCTCGCTATCCCTATTTGAATCGAATAGAGTATGTCTGGGATGCACTAGGGAACCGTGTTGCATCAGCGTCCACCAACCACTCTCCACGACTTACGAACAACTCTGCAGGACGATTGGGCGTTGTTACCTTAACGTGAGACTGATGACATCATTCACAGCATCCCCTGTCGCTCTCAGGTTCCTATTGCTGCCAGAGGTGGTCACAGGCCATACTGAGCGCATTAACCAGTTCTAGGATTGAGTGAGCAAATCCGTGAAGTTGGAAAGAACGAAGAACATTTCTGCCTAATGTTGTGCATGTTGCAGTTGTTTACGTTCTGTACATTGTTCCTACTTTAATATCACCTGTTTGCACTATTTTGCTTCAAAATAAATGCATCCTTGCAAGATTTCACTTTGTTGCTTTAATTTAGGACGCCAGTGTAAATGAAAACGCAAGTTTGTGATAATACGTGCAGAAATCAGCGGACTACCATACAAATTCGCATCCTCCCAGGAAAGTCGACAGATGAGAGTCTCCTTTAAAATATTTTATTAGTCGTATAAATACGAAATCAGACGGTAAAACGTGTAAAGCTGAGTACTCGAGAAATGTTGACAAAATATCTGAAGCTTTTTTGGGATGGAAATACTCGAAAAACGCACATTCTTTTTCTGAGTCATCAGTCATCTGACTGGCTTGAAGCGGCCTGCCACGGATTCCTCTCCTGTGCCAACCTCTTCATCTCATAGTACCATTTGCAACGTATGTCCTCAACCATTTGCGGGAGGTATTCTAATCTCTGTCTTCCTCTACAGTTTTTGCACTCTACAACTCCCTCTAGCACCGTGGAAGTCATTCTCTGATGTGTCAACAGATAACCTATCATCCTATCCCTTCCTTCCTTCCCCTTATAACTGTTTTCCACATACTCCTTTCGTCTCCGATTCTGCACAGAACTTCCTAATTCATCTGCAGCATCACGTTTCAAATGCTTCTGTTCTCTTCTGTTCCGATTTTCCCCCAGTCCATGTTTCACTACCACACAATGTTGTGCTCCAAACATACATTCTCAGAAATTTCTTCCTCAAATTAAGATCGATATTTGATTCTAGTAGACTTCTCTTGCTCAGGAATTCCATTACTGCCAGTGCTAATCTGCTTTTGATGCCCTCTTGCTCCGTGCGTCATTGCTTGTTTTGCTGCCTAGGCAGCAGAATTCCTTAACTTCATCTACTTCGTGACCATCAATCCTGATACTAAGTTTCTCGCTGTTCTCATTTCTGCTACTTTTCATTAGTTTCGTCTTCATTCGATTTACTCTCAAACCATATTCCATATTCGACTGTTTATTCCGTTCAGCCGTTTAGCAGATCATTCTTCTTCACTTTCACGCAGAATAGCAGTGTCATCAGCAAATCGTACCATTGATATCCTTACACGTTGAACTTAAATTCCACTCCTGAACCTTTCTTTAATTTCCGCCATTGCTTCTTCGATGTACAGGTTGAACAGTAGGGATAGAAGACTACATCCTATCTTATACCTTTATTAATCCGAGCATTTCGTTATTGGTCGTACACTATTATTCCTTCTTGGTTCTCGTACATACTTATTCCACCCTATATACCAAATGAAAACTTGCGGTCACGCTAGACTCCAAACGTGTGTTATCACGTTCAGTTGGAATGCAGCCCGGCGATGGCTTTAGAAAAACGTTTTTTCATATGTTCCCTTGGGCGCCAAGCGAATGCTGAGACTGATGTCCCCTCTCACATATTCCGAATTGGTAGCCCGGTTGCCCGACTCCCAGTCAATGGGATATTTGGGAGAAAAGAACAAAATTAGTTTCATAACAGCCTGCCCAACTTTCAGGACTAAGAAATGAATGATGTGGAAAATAAAATCTCGCCTGCCCTCCGAAACAGTTTGCTGATGTAATACCGTGGATAGTTACCCGAAAAGAGTCTTAAGACCGCGATGACGATAACGTCAGAATCTAGTTAGCGTTTGCAAGCTTTTGTGAGAGGAATGGGTAAGAGAGTTGGTAATTTCGAGTAATGGGGAGATAGTGCGCCTAGTACATTAGCTCGTTGGCCGATTATGTACCGCCCGCATCTCGTGGTCGTGCGGTAGCGTTCTCGCTTCCCACGCCCGCGTTCCCGGGTTCGATTCCCGACGAGGTCAGGGATTTTCTCTGCCTCGTGATGGCTGGGTGTTGTGTGATGTCCTTAGGTTAGTTAGGTTTAAGTAGTTCTAAGTTCTAGGGGACTGATGACCATAGATGTTAAGTCCCATAGTGCTCAGAGCCATTTGAACCATCGATTATGTACCTACTGCCAGCTAAGTGCACGTCTCAGGCTAAGTAGCCGGTGCTGGTTAAGTAGCCAGATGTAGCCAATTGCCCATTGCCGGATAAGCACCAAGAGCTGGACGAGTACCCAGCAGTAGCTAAATACTCCTATCTGGCTAATACCCATAGATGGCCATGCCCATAAGTGCGAAAAAATCGATATGTTGTTTAGTGTCGCCACAGCAAGACAGTATTTATGTAATATAGAACTAGATGTCCTGCAAATGTTATAAAGAACACCGTTTGGTGACACACACGATTAGTAACAGTGTTAAATTTGGCAATGCGAGTTTCGACAACATGCTGTCGTCGTCACAAGTGCATGTTCTGATTGTAAGTTACTTTGTATGACTACGTTTCTCATAGGTGGAAGTGTAATACATTAATGACTGCACGTCATTTTGTATGACTACATTTGTCATATGTGAGGAATGTAGTCTTATAAGATAATGAATAATTAATAGCGTGATAGTTGATGATCGCAGCATCGCACCAAACTACACATTGTTTTTAAACGCGACTGAAGCACCAAGCTGTGTTATTTACAAAAGACTAATTTATAGCTGGCCGGTGTGGCCGAGCGGCTGTAGGCGCTACGGTATGGAACCGCGCGACCGCTACGGTCGCAGGTTCGAATCCTGCCTCGGGAATGGATGTGTGTGATTTCCTTAGGTTAGTTAGCTTTAAGTAGTTCTAAGTTCTAGGGGACTGATGACCTCAGAAGTTAAGTCCCATAGTGCTCAGAGCCATTTGAACCATTTTGAGTTAATTTATAGGAGCCTGCCTCCGTAGGCTAACGATTAGCGTCGCTGTCTTTGGCGCAGAAGGACATGGGCTGGATTCCCGGCACCTTCTCGGCATTTTTTGTGGTAGGTTTATCTGAAACCGGTTCGGCACAGCTTCGTTAGGCCAAGTGACAGCTGCCTGAATAAGGAAGCAGGGACAGCATCAGGATTGATGTACTGGCAATAACTGTTGGAGATACTTGGATACATTCTGATCCTCGTACCGCCTTGTAGGCAGGCAGTCGGCCAGTCGACATAGGGCTCTGGCCTAATCCTTCAGTGGCGCTTACGTCTGTTTATACTGATCTACATGAGGAGTGCGGCTGTGTAGCAGCAGTTGGAGGTACTTGCGTAATACAGTCGGCACCGCAGAAGTGTCTGTCGACCGGCGCCGCTGTTCGTAAGGCTCGTGGGCGCGGCGAAATGCATAAGCAGAGACACGAGGCAGCCGGCGGCCGTGAATACAAACCAGCAGCGGCGCCTCGCCTGGCCTGGCTGGCTGGCTTGCGAGGTCGCTGCCGCATCCAGACGCGGCGCCCGCCGCGCTCACCACTGCGTTACCATTGGCCGGCGGCACGACCACCTCATCCTCTGGTGATTAATCATAACGATAACTTACACTTTATAAACTCGGTATCACAAACATACGTGGGTTGGATAAAAAGTAGTGCCAACACTGTTGGAATTTATTGAAGTGTTTATCGTAGTTAGTTAGTTATGTTGGTAGGCTGTTTAGGTTTTTATGTTGGTAACGCCACGTAGCGCTCTGTATGAAAATCACTGACTGTGCGTCGCGCGGGATTAGCCGACTGATCTAAGGCGCTGCAACCTCCCGGAGGAGGTTCGAGTCCTTCCTTCGGTCGTCGGTGTGTGTGTTTGTCCTTAGGATAATTTAGGTTAAATAGTGTGTAAGCTTAGGGACTCATGACCTTAGCAGTTAAGTCCCTAAGATTTCACACATATTTGAACATTTAACTGACTGTGCTGTGTGCAGTCTGTGGCTGATTTGCATTGTTGGAATATTGCTATTACAGTGTTGGACAGTTGGATGTGAACAGCGCGTAGAGTTGCGTAGTTGGAGGTGAGCCGCCAGCAGTGGTGGATGTTGGGAGAGAGGTGGCAGAATTTTGAGAGCGGACGATCTGGATGTGTGGAGAGAGATGGCAGAATTTTCAGAGCGGACGATCTGGACGTGTTTCCATCAGAAAGAGCAAATTTGTAATACTGTATATCATGAACCTATATATATAATGACTTTTGAATATTATTAAGGTAAATACATTGTTTGTTCTCTATCAAAATTTTTCATTTGATAACTATGCCTATCAGTAGTTAGTGCTTCAGTAGTTAGGATCTTTCATTTAGCTGGCAGTATTGGCGCTCCCTGTATTGCAGTAGTTCGAGTAACGAAGATTTTATGAGGTAAGTGATTCATGACAGGTATAGGTTATTGTTAGTCAGGGGCATTCTCTTGTAGGGATTATTGAAAGTCAGATTGCGTTGCGCTAAAAATATTGTGTGTCAGTTGATTGATGATCAGAATAAGTAGAGAGAGAAATGTCTCAGTACGTTCAGTTTTTCTCAGCTGTTTGAAAATCAAATAACGTAGAGGTTTTCCAGCACAGTAAAATATAAATTTTGTAAGGTGATGTTTCAGTTAGTTGGTTGCGAGTTCCATTGATCAATCGCACGGTACGGTAGCCGTTATGATGCGGAACGTGTCTAGTGCACAATAAATGAGAAATGCACATATGAGGCATAATTTATATATATATATATATATATATATATATATATATATATATATATATATATATATATTACAATACTGAATTAAAGATTAATATTTCTATTATATACCCCATTCCCTTAAATGGCACAAAATGCATATACTATAATCAAAATATCCACGGGTGTACTGCCGGTCTATAGTGTCCAACGGGCACAATATTTCGGCGATCAAACATGTCGCCATCATCAGGTGAACTGACGGACTGAGCTCCTGTGAACGCGCCGCCACGGAGATCCGTACGCTATGGATGCTCAGGGGGAACTGGGTTCGGTCGCGGCGGCGGCCGATTTAAATACCATCCGCCCGCGGCGCGCTCCCTCCGCCGTCCGCGCCCCGGTAGCGCGGTGGAACAGATTGCGACGGCGTCTGAGATGACGTCGGTGTGATAGCTCTGTCCGCCGTGGTCGTCACAACTATGCGTTTGCTCGATTTACTCTTGATTAACCCAATCGCTGGTTCCTAAGCCTTGCTAAGATTATAGCCACAGTCACGGTTTATGAGGTCGCCATTGGTGCGAATTTCGATGGCCTCTCTAACAACGCTGTCCCAGTATCTCGACGTCTGTACCAGAATCCTCGTGCGGTCATACTCCATAGCGTCATTTTCCGACAAACAATGTTCAGCGACCGCCGACTTGCTCGGATACATCAGTCGAGTGTGCCTCTGGTGTTCACGGCATCGATCCTCGACGGTACGCATCGACTGACCAATATACGACTTGCCACATTGACACGGAATCTGGTACACGCCGGCCTTCCTCAAACCGAGGTCATCTTTGGCGCTCCCCACCAGTGTACGGCCGAACCCAGTTCCCCCTGAGCATCCATAGCGTACGGATATCCGTGCCGGCGCGTTCACAGGAGCTCAGTCCGTCAGTTCACCTGATGATGGCGACATGTTTGATCGCCGAAATATTGTGCCCGTTGGACACTATAGACCGGCAGTACACCCGTGGATATTTTGATTATCAAATACGCCGGGAGAAACTCAAGAATCACTGCATATACTATGTTTATAGATTTATATATTCCTATTCAAGAATTCATCTCTGGTGTAGAAGGATGTATGATTTCAATTTATTTTTGAAGCTATTACTGCTGTCTCTCAGACACTTCATTTCATCAGGTAATTTGTCGAAAACTTTTATAGCAGCATATTTTACCCCTTTCCGTGCCAAAGATAGGTTTAGCAAAGGATAGTGTAAGTCTTTCTTTTTTCTGGTGTTATAATCATGAATGTCACTGTCATTTTTAGACTGGTCCAGGTTGTAATACTTCAGATGTAATTCTTCATGCTTTCCAGGCGATCTGTTGTCATGTTGGATATTCGGGAATCCAGCCGGATGTTCGCGTCGTTCTCGCACGATATTTCAACAGCGTGCCTCGCTGTCTTCTTCAGGTGCTACCTGAGACTGGTCCTTGGTCGATCGAGTCCAGTATTTATGCCTGGAAGGAGCTGGGCGTTCCCTACTCAGTCCGTGCCGAGTCGAGTGTTCCATCTGTGGTCCGCGCCCGCCAGACTCAGCTTCAATGGACCCCTCCAGTCGCGGATGTTCCGACTGCTGTCCGCGCCTGTTTAGTCCGTGCTCAACGGTTGTGGTTGTCATCTGAGATATTGGGTACTCTGTCTCATGTTGTTGAGAACAAATTTCATCAGTGAGTAGATGTATTGTGAGGCTGCATTAAGAATTCTAAATCTTTTAAAAAGATGCCTACAAGATGTGCGACTATGAACCCCATACATTATTCTAACCACTTTATTTTGAGCAGTGAATACTTTTTGTCTAAATATTGAGTTAGCCCAAAATATTATTGCATATGACATCCGAGAGTGAAAGCATGCAAAGTATGTTAGCTTACTAATTTCTATATCCTCAAATTTGGCAAAATATGAATTTTCCAATTAAGATTTTCATCTATATGTACACCCAGAAACTTAGTACGCTCTACCCTGTCTACAGACTTTCGTTGATGTGTTATATTTATTGAAGGAGCTGTACTTTTTGCAGCAGAAAATTGTATGTACTGTGTTTTTTCAAAGTTTAGAGCAAGCCCATTTGCAGAAAACCAATTACTGACTTTTCCAAATACCTTATTTGTATCATTTTAAATTGGACTTTCTTTTACTGGATTAATAATGATGCTTATATCATCAGCAAAAAGTGTCATTTCAGCTCCCTGTTTCAGGTAGGAAGGGAGGTCGTTCATGTATATCAAGAAGAGAAGGGGACCCATAATTGAATCCTGTGAAACACCTAATGTAATTTCACCACAGTTAGATGAAGTGGCAAACTTATTTAGATCACTTGACCCATATAAGGACACTTTTTGCTTCCTGTTCTGTAGGTTTGACTTAAACCACTCATATGCTATTCCATTTATACCATACAATTGTAATTTCTGTAACATAATGTCATGATTCACACAATCAACTTTGGACAAGTAACAGAAAATTCTTATTGGTGACATTTTACTATTTAAAGACTCTATTATGTGGACAGTGAAATTTTATAATGCTGTCTCAGTGGAACAGCATTTTTGAAATCCGAACAGTGATTTACTAAGTATCCCGTTACAGTTGAGATGGCTAACCACTATTCAGTACATAACTTTCTCGAAGATTTTTGAGAATGGTGTAAGCAAGGATACTGGCCGATAATTTTTGGCATCTGTGGTGCCCCCTGTTTATAGAGAGGCCTGACAGTGGCATATTTTAACCTGTCTGGGAAAATACCTTGAGTTAGTGATGCATTACATATGTGACGTGACGTATTACATGTGACGTGACACATTACATGACCTCAGTATAATCGCCCTGCATCACGATCACTTTCGATAAGTAGCAGAGACAATAGATGTCGAACGAATTCAGAGGCAGAAGGGACATTAAGCAGGAGGAACAACAGACGTCGAACGAATTCAGAGACTAGGCTCTTAAATGGCCGATGTATCCCTTGTGAAAGTGTAATAGAAACGGTCGAAGGAACTTAAACGAAAATCCTTGGAAGAAAGACGACGCGGTTCTTGCCAAACTCTGATAAGATAAAGATAACGTTTATCCGAGGAAGAAAGTGCAGCTATCTGCATTGACATCATCTCTTGTAGGGGCAAGGAGAATAAAATAAGAGCGGTTGGAGCACGCACTGAGACATATAGATAGTCATTTTTCCCTTGCTTGGGACGATGGAACTCTACGCTGTGTGCAATGGCTTGTGTAGCATACAAGGTATCTGGCTTGGTTCAAATGGCTCTGAGCACTATGGGACTTAACATCTATGGTCATCAGTCCCCTAGAACTTAGAACTACTTAAACCTAACTAACCTAAGGACATCACACAACACCCAGTCATCAAGAGGCAGAGAAAATCCCTGACCTCGCCGGGAATCGAACCCGGGAATCCGGGCGCGAGATGCGAGAACGCTGCCTCCCAAGCACGAGCTGCGGACAAGATATCTCTCCTGAGAGTCGTCAGGGGCGTTTCCTCTGGTATTTCGGCAGATATTTACAGTTTCGTTTTTGCAGTGTGTAGCTGGAGTCAGACCACAGAAATACCGCTCGTCAAGTCTTCCACGCGATGCCCAGTGACGACGGAAAGCGTTTGCTTGTTTCTCGTTGCAAGCAAAGTATTCTTGCAACGGAGTTTTAGTAACCATTGAAATGAGTGTCCCCAAATTAATCTAGTGCGATATTCATTTTTTTAAGATATGTATTAACAAGAGAATTAAAACAGGAAGAATAACCAGTACTGGACGAGCGACTGAGCAGCATAGGCCAGGGCAGTGTTGTCGCTGCTGGTGCATTAGCTATTTTTAGTGTTTTTATGTCTTTGTTAATACGGATAGGTAAATAGAATATCGCACTAGACTAGTTGGCGACTTCTCAGTGGAGTGGGTACGTAAAATTACGCATTAAAAATCATTTTGATCGTAACGAGAAACAATCCGAAGCTTTCTGTCGGTACTGAGTGCCGCATAGAAAACTTGACGAGCAGTATTTCTGTGGGCTCACTCTAACTACACACTGCGAAAACGAAATTGTAAATATCAGCCAAAACATCACACAAAATGCGCCTGACGACCCATAGGACAGACACCTGATACATGTCGACGTTGATGTACTATGCGCTGTGCAAGACAGTCTCAGTAGACGAAGAAGTTTGACATTTTTTCAGGTGTGCCTACATCCTTCTTCGGTAAAGATGGAAAAGCGCTGTGGCCTGCCTCGGGATTGATGACGCTTCAAACTGCAAGGTGCTGAGACATGCGGAAAAAAGGGCAGAGCCCGGATGTTCATGTGAGGCATAAGGGTGGTTAATGATGCCACATCGGTACGAGATTTCATCTAAATTCTGGGCATCGACACCGTGCAAGTGTCACGCGATAGGAACGTCACAACTTCTGTTACCCACGTTTCACCCCTTCGCTCGACGCCTCTGCGCTGGAGGGCAGAACCGTGACGCCCAGCGCTGAACTCAAGCGGGCTTCTTACGCGTGGCCGAGCAAAACATTTGGTACACACTGTGTCTGAGAATCTACACGAGAAGTCTCAGGTGGTGGCGTAAATCACATCAGTGAAACCACCCCATCCCCAGGGGCCTTAATTTTCAATTTCACGCTCAAATATCGTAGTAGCACCTATTTTCTGCCACTTTTTCTCTTCTAGCGCTAATGCTTATGCGTAACTGCTCAAGTAATCAATATGGATCAAAGAATACCACTGCGATAGAGAAAGTGATTATCTCTGACTCGTGATGTAAAGCCTGCATATACTATGAACCTACTTACTTCAGCGTAATTTCCAAGAATGTTTGCCTATCGAAGCCACTGACTCCAAATGGTAGATATCGAACGTGCGATTCTAAATCGATCACGTGACTTTCGTGACGGGCTTTAGGAGGAGTGTTAGGGTGGTCACTACAGCAACGAGATAGGAAGAACGTTGACTAAAATACCTGCAACTACAAAGAAAATGACTTACCTCACTCGTCATCGACGTTGTCGTCATGAGAAAGTCCATTTGATGTTTACGCTAGGGGAAGCATTCCCTCATGCCGTAACTTGGGTAGACTCTGGCTATGTCACGCAAAAATGTGGGTAGTGTGTCACATGCATCAGCTTTTCCTTGCTTGCAACCGCAAGTTATGGAAATACAGATACTGAAACAAGTAGAGTTGTTCTCTTTCTCCTGAACGCCATTCTCTTTTAATGGAAGATTTCACTGATTTCCACAACCGGTCAATGTTCTGTGTGTGTACACTGAAGACACGCACTCTACACATTGGTTCACGAACTCGTGGTTGAATATTTCCACTTATAATGTCTCGTAGGACTGAAATCCGCCCGTAATCACTTTGCTACCGGGTAGAATAAAGTGCTTTATCAAACAGAGTAAAGTTGCCTTGTCTCTGGAGAACACACTTACTACGAAGCACTTCCGGGACACGCGTTCTACGCCACCGAATAACCAAGTATGTTCGATTTCATTTTTTAAAGTCGTCCTCCTTGGTTTTTCTTCTTGCTATATGCGACTCGTCCATTTCAACAACTTTATTTGGCCCACATATTGCTGCCCAGTCGTTCGACACTATCACATAACGGACTTCTCTGCGAATACCCGAAATAGTTGCACACAGCATAGGTAGATAAGTCAGTTTCTGATGCTGTTACATGCAGGCCGTAGTCCCTAATCCAGCAACATACAAGATTATGCTGATCTGGATCGATTTTTTTAATAGTCAAACCATGCATTTTTCCCGATAGTCGTTCGGTTGCCATTGTTTTTACAGTCAAATTGTAGAGGTATTTCACTATCAGAACTCTTCTTACGAACTTCTATAGAATTCGTCCAGTCGCAGTCTGCACAATCTCTCCTTTTCTCATCCGGTATTAGTCCATATTTCTGGCGAAAATTAAAACAATTTTCTACATTACATAAACCTGGAATTACATTCTTCTTCCACGTCATGCAAATAGCCCGTCTACATCATTGATCCCAACTCACTACCGAAATAAATCGTTTAGGTTTCCATAGCAGTTCACAACTAATTTATCATAACTCCCTCCACCACACTTGCGTGATCGATTTAGAATCGCACGTTCGATATCTATCGCTTGGCTTCGATAGAGAAACATTCTTGAAAATTATCCAGAAGTAAGTAGGTCCATAGTATATGTAATGTTTCACGTTCTATCCACAGAGATTTTATATATGTATATAATTTGATTAATTATGATAGCATTTCATCTCATAGAAGAGAATGATGTATCTTGAATTGTAGCTATGAAAATCGTTAATGAGAAAATATAATTTCGTGAATGGAAAAGGTGCGTTTAATTATTTGGTTATTTTAACTCTCATTTGCTTCTGGCTCGAAACATTATCTGGTGTGTCGTAACTGGCAGGGAACTTTGTATCCTGGGAAATCACTAAAGCCTGCAAGACGATCGTTTATAGTCTATTTTGAGAGATTAATTTCTGCACTTTTATGGAAACTAGTAGACAACCTGGACACTGACTCCCATGTTGCAGAGTGATTACGTCATAGCATCCAAGACGGCTTTGCTAAGGCGTACCACGGTGCTTCTGACTAGTTTACGTATTTTCAGAGTCGACGATTGCACCGCAGGATCTACCGAGATCCTCAGCACCCGCAATTGATCCCCTCACCGTAATTACGTAAAAAAGGCTAGTTTGTTCTGATAATATGCCTCATATGGCACAAGCGGAAAAAGATATGAAAATTGAAGTCGATCAGGTAGCAAAATTGCAGTCAACTATGGCACAAGCGCAGTCTGAAGTCCAGAAACAGGCTGACTTAATTCTGCTGATCTGATCGTGCAAAATCAAAACGAAATGCAAGAGACGGTAGCTGATCTTATCAGAAAGCACAAGGTCATGACGAATGAGTTACAAGAATTGCGACAGGCTCAAGACAAATTTCCAGTATAGATCGAAAAGATAGGTCATACTGTCAATGAATTTGTGAATCGACAGAATCAGGTAGAAGAAACGGCTGCTAGCCTGAACAAAACAATGCAAGGACCGGAAGATAAAATCAAAGAAAATTTTTAGGTAAATAAGCATTATTTTTCGGAGGAAATCGATAAATGGCCAAAGGCGAAGGAACAGCAGCTGGAATCAGGAGATAATGGATTGTGTAAAATCTGCTGTCTCTGATTTATCCCCGGATGAATTGGCAGAAGAGAATTATTTTAAGAAAAGGTTAGAAGAGGTTAAGACTCAGTTAGACTCTTATACTGTGAAGTGGAAGGAGAAAGTTGAGGAATCTATTAAGATGACCAAAGGAAAGCTGGAAGAGTTTGGATGGGCGGTGAGCAGTGCTAGTAAGGTATTTCAAGCTCCACGACAACACTCTTCAGGAGACGCACCCAGTTACGGAAATCCAAACGTGTATTCGCCATACTAGAGTCGCCAATACAGTCCACAAGAAGCCGCTACGGGACAGTACTTGTACTCTACAACTAATATCGAAGAGAAAATGCTCAATAATCGGGAATCTCCGATATTTCCATTTGGGTTCGACAGTAAGCAAAATTGGTACTTTTGTGGAACTGAGAATCTGCATTTCACAATCGAGGCATCTCTGCACCCTCAACTGGTGCTTTTGTTGTGTGCATTGTCCAGTCACGGAATAATCGGTGCGATATCTCTTGATGGCACGGTGACTACCAAACAGTATGTGCAGGTTTTGGAAGATGATTTCATCCCCGCTATCCAAAGTGACCCTGATTTCGACAAGATGTGGATCATGCAAGACGGAGCTCGACCTCATTGAAGCAGGAGAGGGTTTGATGTCCTGGAGGAGCACTTTGAGGACCGCGTTCTGGCTCTGGGATATCCAGAGGCGACTGGCATGGGCCTCGATTGGCCGCCTTATTATCCGGATCCGAACACATGCGACTCCTTTTTGTCGGGCTGTATTACAGACAAGGGGTACAGCAATTACCCCCAAAACTATTGCTAAGCTGAAAACAGCCATTCAGGAGGTCATCGACAGCATCGATGTTCCGACACTTCAGTGGATCATGCACAATTTCGCTATTCGTCTGCGCCACATCATGGCAGGCATAACCTAATTCCTTATCAGGTTATATTCAAGAGGAAGGTGCCCCATTTGCAACCAACGCTTGCGAGTGTTGTCGGACTTACGATGAGACTGAACAGACGTTCTTAGCAAAATTGTGGTCCCTCGGAATTCAGCAAAGGTGGCACTAAGATGTATTTTACCCTGAGCAATTCTCTTTCAAGAAAGGAGCGTTAAGAAAGTACTTCGAAAAATGTCTTAATAAATGTCGCAACCGGGTTCGATCCATTAGGAAATATTGAGAATATGACAAGCTACAACGCTTGCCAGTTTCGGAAATCTGCTCGTTAATGTGTCAGACGAGAATTTGGAGGAGTGTTTACCTGTGTTAGATTCGAACGAATTGATTCAAAAAGACCTGAAATCGATCTCAAGATCGAATAACGGGCATAATAATGCGAACACTTGTATTTATCACTCACGAAGTGGCTGTGGAAATGGTAGTAATGGACAGAGAACCAAACAAATGGATAAAGCAAATCCTAGCATGGTACCAAATGATAAAACGATAGTTTAAGAACAACTACAGAAGTGGAAATGGTTATGGCTTCCGACTGTCGAGAAACAAATTTAATAGAGGCGATCGGTGGTACAATCCAGCCCAGCCTAATAACCAGCAACTGTAGACGAGTCATTTTGGAACAGTAAGTTTTTGCAACAGCAGCAGCAGAACCAGCCGCAGTCTATGCCAATGGTACATGGAGACACCGGTAATTACAGAGTAACAGATGACGGGGATAGTGGCAGTGACGTGCGTCCAACAAACTAATTGTGTGCCTCGAGCCCAGGAATTCAAATATGGGCTACGACCAGCAATTGCAGGTGCTGTGGAATAGCGATGGAAAGGAATTATAGGAAGAACTGTGTGAGGAAATTTGTCAGTGTGCGAAGTTTAGCCTTTCGTGCCAGCATCGGATGTCTTTGGTACAATCGAAGGAATTCCAGTCACTGTAACACTAGACACAAGAACTTTCGCTTATGTGATATCGAGCGTTTTGTTCCAAAACCTATCAAGAATAGCAAAACTACCAACTTGGCCAGTTGAGAGCTACAGAGATATAGGAGCCATAAGCACAAGATCCACAAGTGTCAGGATGCAAACACAACTGAAACGGAAATTGGAAATGCAGCAATTACATACATGTTGCTGGCTTTTGAAAGATTGATCATGGAGTGTATCCTGGACATCAGTAGATACAAGACAGGAGCGGAAGCACCGACTTCGGAGTGGGGGAAGCGAAATTTTGGATCAGCAGCGCTTTAGTGGAGGTTGACTTAGTATGGAAAGAAGGAGTACATGAGCCGTATAGCTCACATAAGCTTGACCATCACAAATAATGAACCCTGAAAAATGTTTTCCCTCAACACAATGAAAGTATCTACATTTTCAGATCCAGTAATCGAGAAACTAAAAGAACCTATACACCTCAGTGATGAATGGAATTATGAAGCCTCCTATTATCTCCATTCAGGTGTTTTCGAAGAAAAACTCAGAATTATCAAGGGATATGAGTGTCATAGTGATGTTATGCCACATAGGATATACTGTCATAGCTTCTCTCCAGTTACCTGGTGTTTTAAGAAAGCTGTAGAAGAGGAAATCAGTCAAATGCTAGAGTGAGATCTGATAGAGCCATTGACTAGTCCATATCATAGCCCATTGCTTGTGGTCCCTAAACACAGAGAGAAAGTGAGACTGCTCTTAGATGTCTGTGAGATAAATAAAATTATTTTTCGTATGAGGACTCATCCAGAAAATATTGATGAACTCATCCAGAAATTCCATGATGCGAAACATTTAATGAGCACAGATCTATGGCTCATACTGACAAATAAATCGCAATGAGGTATTTAGAAAATTTACTGTATGTATTTATGCTGGTAGGAGCTACCAATTTAAAGTGATGCCATATCGATTAAATATTAGCTCGGGAATCTTCATTTCTGCATTGGATTACATTCTGGGATGTGCATTAAGAAGCTGGATTACTATGTTTGTGAATAATCTATTAATAGACAACACCCAGGATAGGGGTATTGCAATATTCACAAGGATTTGACTATATTCAGAGACGCAGGAGTTAACAACCAACTTACAACTTCAGAAAGAGTTAATTTTCTGACATCTTATGGATCCGAATGGAATTCGTCTCGAAGTAGTGTAAATCTGTGCTACCAACAACTTTGCAGTGCCAGAGAACTAAAAGCAGCTGAAAGGCTTTTTGGGTTTAGCTTCATTCTTCTGCAGGTTTATTCCTGATCAATCCATGAATGCCAAACCAATGTTAAATCTGCTTCGAAAGAATGTGCTGTGGTTGTGGACTGATGAATGTCATTTGGTGTTAATAACGTTAGAAATGCACTTGTGAACTTGTCTGTCTTGTTGCACCTTTATATATCACTGGAATTTGGACTATTAATGGATTCATCAGCTGTTGGATTAAGCAAATGTTTGTTTCAAAGCAGGATCATAGATGGTGAGCCAGCCTTCTGTCTGATCACATTCGCAAGTTGGGTAACGGTCAGTTGTGAAAGAACCTATACAGCTACAGAGCATGAGGCACAGGCAGTGTGGGCATTTAAAAAAAAAAATCGTTATTATTTTTATGGATCAAGAACCACCATTTACTGTGACCATCAATCTCTGAGTTTCATGCAAGCATGTAAACTGCTGCTTTCAAAGTTATCACAGTGGACAATTGCTTTGGAAGAATATAACTTTCTGATAGTTCACATAAGTGACAATGGTAATATTATTGCTGACGCCTTATCACGTGTGCCAGAAAGTTTGATGCCGAAACTATGAGACAATGAACAATCACCTGAGTTCAGAAAGTGTTGCTTATGGAAGATCACGTGTGCCAGAAAGTTTGATGCCGAAACTGTGAGACAATGAACAATCACCTGAGTTCACAAAGTGTTGCTTATGGAAGACTAACTACATCGAGGGTACTACCTCTGTTGCGTAATGACTAGTCTTCAACATGTAGACACACGTTGGAGTCAGATTCGACAAAAACTAGGACAACCAGATCAGCAGAGGATTAATGAGCTTTTCAAATTGGTGAATAATCTTTTATTCCACAGAAGAAGTGAATATTTGAAAAACTGATGTGTATGTATACCAGAGGAGTATGAAACGAAGTTAATCAGGTATACCCTTTATGCATGGGGACACTTTGGTGTACTCAAAAGTACAGCAAAGCTACATACCTACTGTTATTTTTCCAACCTCCGTAGAAACGTTCAGCGTGAGTTGAAGCGCTGTGTACTATGTCAGAAAGTGAAGCCCGGCAATCGAAGACGAAGGGCATGTTCCATTCAGTTCTTCTGGAAAAACGTCTTGCTTCGGTATCAATCAATGTTTGTGGTCCTTGCCCCAGTCAAAAGGAGGGGTTAAATATATAATGGGATTCTTAGACGTTTTAAAAATGTACGTAAAGCTTTATCTGTTGAAGACTGCCGCGAGACCCCCAATCATAAACAGATTACCTAATAACTATGTTCAGACGGTTAGAAAGTCTGAAGCGTTTTTGTCAGATAATGCTGCAAATTTTACTTATTGCAAGCGGAGAAATACAGGGTGTTTCAAATTGAATATACTGGATTTAAGGCTTGGTAGCATTTATTACATTCCACTTACTCTTATAAATAATCCATCAAATGAAAGAACAACTCAAGCAGATCTTTTTGCATACCCGTCCACAAAGGGAAGAGTATGGAACGACCTAGAATGAATGAAAAACATCATGAACGAGTGAGGGTCTATAACGCGTCCCAAGAAATCAGTTCGTCCTTGTTGTCAGCGGTTGTTATAAGCTCTAAATCCTTCTCAAACGAAATTTTGCTGCATGAGATGAAGATTTTCTGGATCGTGTCGTCTTCAATGGTGTATCGACATATCACCTAAATGGAAATGTGAATACACGTAATGTGTGTATCTGGGGTCAGCAAATCCTCATGAGATGGTAAAGTTACAACATAGCGTCCTCTAGACTTTTTCGGTGAAGCAACTGCAACTGGTGTTTCTCACCTTCATGGTCTACAAGAAAAATGACTCTTTCCTCAACTGGAAGAAGCTGAACCGCAGAATATTATTTTTCAGCAAAATGGTGCGCCATCACACTGGCATAATTCACCATGCGACTGGTTAAACGACAGTATACCCGACCGCTGGATTGGCCACAAGGCACTGGTTGACAGAGCTCTTTTTATGTGTCCTTGTTCACACACATTCTGACCCCATGCCTTTGGGGGTTCATAAAAGTTTGTTTATATGTCTCCGCTACCAGCTGTTCTATCCAACTTCAGAAACAGCATCGTTGCAACAATTCCTATAGACACAGAGATCAAGGTTTTGGAAGAACTCGCCTATCCACTCGATGTGTGGCGATGGTGCTGACATTGAACACTTAAGAAAAAACTGTTATAGTTGCTCTTTCACTTGGTGTATTATTCATAAATACAAGTTAAATATAATGAATGTTACAAGGCCTTAAAACACTTATATTAATTTTGAAACACCCTGTATTTTAACACAAAAGGGGATAAAACAGGTATTAACTTCTCTCTGTAATCCAGAAGACAACACAATTTAATGTGCATTCCACGAATGAAATAGATTCATGAGAACGTATTACCACGCTAGGCAGACTGCAAGAATTAAAGGAAATTACGAACAACTTGCTTCCCTCCTCAACCAAATTCACGCCTGATGAACTGGTGTTTATAAGAAAGGAAGGAAATGGATGCGTAGATAAAATTCCAAAGGCATAATATACTGACATACATTGGGAAGAGGAAATTACACAAGCTTTGGTTAATCTCACTGAGAAGGCAAGGATCAGGAAAAAGGATTGACAGCTTACTCAAACTGATTCATGCTATTTTAGTTTTCTGTTTTCGGTATGTAATTTTCAAAATATTTATATCCATATACATACCTAAAAAGGTCAAGGTTGCGGGTCTGTATTCAGGGGTTTTCCATGGTTTCCCTCTGGAATACAGCTCCCAAATGGGTAGACTTAAATTTATTGTTGTCTTCTATGGTGGAGTGAGATGTAAGTCTCTCCATACGTGAAAGTCGGCAATCTTGTACCTAATGAGAATGCGTTTTGTAGACCTATGCTACCCTAATGTACAGAAATTCTGCAAAAATGGTTAAGGTTCCAAATTTTGGTCTGGTTGCAAATGGACAGGTTAATAGTTATCCATTCCCAGTAAATTAGTGAAACTGGACAATTTCTTAAAATTGGTAGCAACCAAACTTAATTAGCATTTAAAGTTTGTTGCTACGGCCAGGGACATTTGTAGTATCGCCGTTTTGTGTCAGTTTTTCTCTTCTAGCGCTATGCGTAACTGCGCAAGTGATCTATATGGATCTAAGACTGTTTATGATTACAATAGAGAAAGAGATTACCTCTGACTCGTGATGTAAAAATACTGTGGACAGACTGTGGAATATTACGTATGTTATGACTTACTTACTTTTGATTTAGCAATTGCGGAGGGTAACCTGATGGCCGAATCGCAGTGGAACTGTAATTAGCAGCATTATTGTAAGCTGTCATTTTGAATACGGAATTTAATTTCATTAATTATGGTCACCTCATACAAGAGAATGATGTATCGTCAAATGCAACTGTGTGGATCATTTATGGAAAAACCAAATTTCGTGAATGGAAAAGGTGCGTTTAATTTTCTTTGTTTCCTTTAATATCTCCATTGTCTGTGGCTCGAAACAATATTTCGTGTGTCGTGACCGGTAGGGAACTTTATATCTAGGAAATCAGTAACGCAACACCAAGGTCGTTAATGCTCTATGTTGAGAGATTAATTTCTGGACTTTTATCGAAATTAATAGACAACTTGGACATTGATTCCCATGTTGCAGACTGATTACGACATAGCACCCAAGACGGCTTTGCTAAGGCGTACGATGTGCCTCTGACTTTTAAGAATTCTGCAGAGCCGCAGATATTTTACTGCAGGTTCTTTTCTTCTTACGATGATGTTCACATTTCTTCGAATGGTTCCACTCTGAATACTAGCTGCCAGACTACAGTTCCAAGGGATGAGATAACGTTCAGTGGGATCTGCAGCCACATGACGTCCTTAGAAAAGCGTGGAAACGCCCGGGAGATGTCAGCAGAGCAGAAGTTTTCAAGAACGGCGACCTGTTGTACATCGTACTGCAAATTGTCGTTTTTTAACTTCTCTCCTCATTACGTTCAAGTTAAATTATTATGACTGAATAATATAGAATTACTTGAATGGAAACTTTTGAGCAAGAAAAGTCACTTCCCCAATATTTTAACACAAATTGGCTGCAGATCAAGGAAAATCCAGTAAGGTGTGTGCTAGGAGTTTGTGTGAAGCAGCTGTGGCGCAGTGGTTTCATGCTAAAGTTTTGCTCACGCTCCCCATTACTATTTTTAGACTTGACTGAGAGTGTTAAAGCTCATTCATATTTGTTTCATTTCACAACTCATTAGTCGGCGTGCAACAGAAATTGAGGTTGGCGGTGATAATTTTACGGAAAGACAACCACGGTCGTTCCGAACCTTATCAAGCCGTGCCACAAGAGAGAACGAGGTCGCCACGGCCTGTCACCTCTCCCGGAACTCGCTCCGGCAAAAAAACGAGAGCGCCCGCCACCCCGCCCTGGCGCGTGGGCGGCCGACCTCTCTGTGACGCCGGCGCCGCAATTGCGCGCTCGCTGTGTGTGACGACACTGTGACCCGCCCACAAAGGCAAACGCTGGCCTGGATGCCGAATTGCGTGAAACGATCTCCCAGCTTTAGGGGGGCGAATGCGTTTGGCGCCGGCCCTACCTCTGTGCGTGTGCGAACGGTTCATTATGCGTGTTAATGAACCGACAATTTTGTCTGATCTCGTGAAAAATCCACTGTACTTGTGAAGATTCGTTCTGAAAATTCATGCTGTGATCTCGACGGACCGTTCTTTCGGAAATATTTCAGACGGTCCGCTCTTGCCGATGGTTCACTGTTAACGTTTCATTATGATCTTGAAATACAATGGAAATATCAAACACAATCCAATGCTTTTGTGAATGTTGATCAAAATATTCCATTAAATGAGCTACAATTATTAAGAATAGGAGGTATAGTTAAGGACTGGTTCCGATCACATTTACCAGAATAGAGTTAATAGAGATAACATAAGGCTCACATAAGGCTGAACGTTTGGTGAAATGCTTGTTGTTGTTGTTGTGGTGGTCTTCAGTCCTGAGACTGGTTTGATGCAGCTCTCCATGCTACCCTATCCTGTGCAAGCTTCTTCATCTCCCAGTACTTACTGCAAACTACACTCCTGGAAATAGAAAAAAGAACACATTGACACCGGTGTGTCAGACCCACCATACTTGCTCCGGACACTGCGAGAGGGCTGTACAAGCAATGATCACACGCACGGCGCAGCGGACACACCAGGAACCGCAGTGTTGGCCGTCGAATGGCGCTAGCTGCGCAGCATTTGTGCACCGCCGCCGTCAGTGTCAGCCAGTTTGCAGTGGCATACGGAGCTCCATCGCAGTCTTTAACACTGGTAGCATGCCGCGACAGCGTGGACGTGAACCGTATGTGCAGCTGACGGACTTTGAGCGAGGGCGTATAGTGGGCATGCGGGAGGCCGGGTGGACGTACCGCCGAATTGCTCAACACGTGGGGCGTGAGGTCTCGACAGTACATCGATGTTGTCGCCAGTGGTCGGCGGAAGGTGCACGTGCCCGTCGACCTGGGACCGGACCGCAGCGGCGCACGGATGCACGCCAAGACCGTAGGATCCTACGCAGTGCCGTAGGGGACCGCACCGCCACTTCCCAGCAAATTAGGGACACTGTTGCTCCTGGGGTATCGGCGAGGACCATTCGCAACCGTCTCCATGAAGCTGGGCTACGGTCCCGCACACCGTTAGGCCGTCTTCCGCTCACGCCCCAACATCGTGCAGCCCGCCTCCAGTGGTGTCGCGACAGGCGTGAATGGAGGGACGAATGGAGACGTGTCGTCTTCAGCGATGAGAGTCGCTTTCGCCTTGGTGCCAATGATGGTCGTATGCGTGTTTTGCGCCGTGCAGGTGAGCGCCACAATCAGGACTGCATACGACCGAGGCACACAGGGCCAACACCCGGCACCATGGTGTGGGGAGCGATCTCCTACACTGGCCGTACACCACTGATGATCGTCGAGGGGACACTGAATAGTGCACGGTACATCCAAACCGTCATCGAACCCATCGTTCTACCATTCCTAGACCGGCAAGGGAACTTGCTGTTCCAACGGGACAATGCGCGTCCGCATGTATCCCGTGCCACCCAACGTGCTCTAGAAGGTGTAAGTCAACTACCCTGGCAAGCAAGATCTCCGGATCTGTCCCCCATTGAGCATGTTTGGGACTGGATGAAGCGTCGTCTCACGGGGTCTGCACGTCCAGCACGAACGCTGGTCCAACTGAGGCGCCAGGTGAAAATGGCATGGCAAGCCGTTCCACAGGACTACATCCAGCATCTCTACGATCGTCTCCATGGGAGAACAGCAGCCTGCATTGCTGCGAAAGGTGGATATACACTGTACTAGTGCCGACATTGTGCATGCTCTGTTGCCTGTGTCTATGTGCCTGTGGTTCTGTCAGTGTGATCATGTGATGTATCTGACCCCAGGAATGTGTCAATAAAGTTTCCCCTTCCTGGGACAATGAATTCACGGTGTTCTTATTTCAATTTCCAGGAGTGTACTTATAAACAGAATGTCATCGGCGTGTTGTGCCCGTAGAGGCTTGTCGTCACCGTAAAATTCCATTATATTAATACGTGCATTCAGTTCTTAGCTATGAAAATAATATGAACACAGTTTTCAAACTACAGAAAAGTCCATGAGAATAATAACCAAAAACAGTAAGTGGGCTCATTCTAAATATCTGTTCAAAACACTGCGAATTTCAACCATACCAATTAATTATGCACACAAAAACAATTGCTTGATTATTACTGAACAAACAGCTTTGTCCATCGACATGGAGATCTACTAAATTTATCAATAAGATATTAAAAATAAACTCAAGGCAGCATTTTATGCCAATTTATAAAATTGTTCAATAAACTGCCTACCTGGATTAGAGAGATCACTAAAACAAATATTACTTAAATGGCAGTAAAATGGTACTTATTAAATAATACATCGTTTACACAGAAGGATCACTTGGGTAGCACAGTAAAAGTATGTTGAGAAAGCTAAGTAAATAATAATACAAAAAAATTCAGATAAATTCTTTGCACGATAATGTATTTGTTGAACATCGCTGCTCTTCAACAACAAAGGATGTTAAAATGAATGATTTGAGAAAATCAGCCAACCATTTGCAGGAATAAAGGTATTAAAACACTCGACCACGGTTTCAACAGTTATAAAATTGTCTTCTTCACAAGTACATAGACCTACTGGTGAAATTTTGCGTCATATTTATAAAGAATTAACAAGGCGTAAAGGATGTACAAAAATACTGGATGAAAATACAGTAAATAAAAGTTACTTACACATAAAATCACATATTGGCGACGACAAATTTCATGACAAAGGAGCTCGTATAAAGTAAGATGCTATATGTAACCAGTAAAACCAAATCAAATTCATTAAAAAACATTACCATTGCAGCTGGGCTAAGCTAACAATTTTCACATTAAATGTAAGTAAAATCAAAAGGCAGTGAAACGGCCCATAAGACGATAGTGCCACGTAGCTAGTGACAAAATCGGCGCAGTGTAACGAAATGGGAAACGTCGATAGGATGCGTCAGTGCGCAAAAACTTAAGCGCATAGGAAACGCTATATATCGATTCCAAACTGACAAAATTTTTAGGTAGAAAAGTGGGTGATGGTGGGAGGTAGGGAGGAGGACGGCAGACTTTGAAAATGAATTATGGCATTGAAAAATTGGTGATAAGTAGAAGGAGATAAAATGTTTTACAAGAAAAATAGAAATTTGATCAGAATGAATGATAAGTGGAGGACACCAACGAACTGCAGCTAAATTAACTTGTCTAAAGTACCGGCTTAAAACCTTCAAGAAACTGTCGACTCACGAGTAGCAGTCGCTCATATAGCATGTTACTAACTCTATGAAGTATGTGTTTAAGACTTTCCCGTTCTTTACTCCTTTAACCTCCTTACACAAAATTTCACTTACTGCCCGATCAATAGGGGAATGATTAGTAACGAGTTCAGAAAATGTGGAGTAGTGCACATTACCACCCTCCTTTCCCAGGAAATATTCTTAATACCTTACTTAAAGTTTGAGGGAAAACTTGTTGCATACAATTAACAACATCAGAGTTCTCCTTTCTACTTCAAGCGTTCGTAAAATCATTTGTACTAATTGCTCCTGTTACTATTATGTTGGTCCACAAGTTCGTAGCGTTTTTGTTTTGCTGGTCGGTATTCCGGTTGCTATGGGTTTATTTATCGATTGTCATTTTCTGTTTGCAGTTCACTGCTGCTATTTGAGTTTACATGAGCCGTGTTGCAGCTCGCGTTGATGGCGTTGGGTAGGTTGGCATCGTGTAATAGGGATAGTGGCATCTCGTTTTCTTCTGGTGTTTATGACACCACTAGGTTAGCTAGCGTAGTCTGTCCGCAAGTGGCAGCAGCAGCGGTTATCGATATCTAGTACCCTAGTACTTTCGTTGGAAGGGCGTCAACTGTTTTCCGGATCGGGGTGTGTCGGGTAGTTCGGTTGGGACGGAGCAGCAGAGAGGTCCGGCAGCGCGACCACATACCGGGCCTGCCGGCGGCACGCAGGCATTTCCGGATCGAGGGCCTAGTTGCGAGTGCGACAAGCTCGTTCTTCACCGGACCCATGACGTTTGAGGTGAGTAAACATTAACCCAGTAGTGAAACCTCCACTATTTTGAGATCACGCCGCTTGTTCGCACGTTTCTGTTCGCAGGGTCGCTGAGACGAGGAGCAACGAGTGGTGTGTTTGGAGTTGACGAAATAAATTAGCCGTCCTACACTTATTATTGTTATTATTATTATTTTTCATTGAATTCCATGTGTTATTATTTCAACTAGCGGTATTTTTCTGCTTAGTGTCCGCTAACGCCCCAGTTAGCTGCCCTCGAGGTTAGC
This sequence comes from Schistocerca gregaria, assembly GCF_023897955.1. Lineage (NCBI taxonomy): Eukaryota > Metazoa > Arthropoda > Insecta > Orthoptera > Acrididae > Schistocerca > Schistocerca gregaria. Next base: position 444,367,797 of record NC_064920.1, read on the forward strand.
GTATTTTCGCGGCAGTGTGCCTTTCCTCGCCTTGCCGCTGCTGTCCGCTAAGGCGTGTAGTTCTACAGCCTCCTTGATTGTGGTTCGGATATTTGTTTCTTTTGGACTACTTTGGTCGTTGTGAGTCCTTCTAATTCTGGATGTTCTAAACACCGGATTCTGAAGACGCAGCGCTGTCCGCCAGCTCCGCCTTGCCTGGGTTATTGCATCATTGTGTTGGCTATCAGATGTTAGGTAGATTTTGCAAGAGTGTTGGCCTGCGTTTAAACTGTCACTAGTCTGAGTTGACATCCGGTGAAGTGAATAAAAATGGTGGCTGCCTGTATCATCGTTTACGAAGTTGAGCGACTTTCCCTGGTCGATCCTTGGAGCACTGTCTGAGACCCACTTCTCTCTTGCTTTGGTCACATTGTGATAATTGTCAATAAGGACTTCGGCCGTGACTGCAATTTATCTTGAGAATTTTTAATCAGATATTATCTCTTAATAGTGAAAATTTGATGATTGTCCTTTTTTGTATAATATTTTAGTATCTCTTGGAGAAGATAACTCGTTCTTAAGAATTTGCTACCTAGGCCTTCAGCCGTCAAATTGTTTTTTGGGGTTATTACTATTGGGGCCTTCAGCCGACAAATAAGTTGAATTTCTGGTCAATAAGGCCTTTAGCCGTGAGTGCAACTTGCTTAATAAATGTTTTATTACACATTGTGTTTTAATAGTGAAATTTGATAATTGTTCCTTATTGTCAACCTTATTTGCAATTGTTTTCAAACTAAGTGTACGTGATTTAAAAAGAAACAAAAGACTGAGCGACCAACGGTAACTGAGTACAGCCCTGTCCACACTGAATCCTGCATTTCCCTAAGTACCACGTCTCATTACCTATTAACATTTAGTCATTTGGAGATGTGAGCGAAGCTGTGGACTCTAGAAAATTGACTGCCAATTGAAGAAATCGGAACAGTTATTGACATATCCTTCTGTTTGAGTTCAGTAGAGGGCTGACAGCAGCAGAGGCAGCCATAAATACTTGCATCATGTATGGGGATAATACTATTGGATGGTACACCCAAGAAAACGGTTTTCTCTTTTTAAGGAGGGTCGTTTTGACATTATTGACACTCCATGTTCAGGGAGACCTTTTCGGTTTGATTGAGGTCGTTACTGGTGACGAGAAATGATGTCTTTATGCTAACAGAAGAAAAGGAAGGAATGGCTGACCCCAAAGGAAGCAGCAACTCCCCGTGCAAAAATCTGCGCGCGTCCACAAAAGATATTATTATGCATCTGATGGATAAGCGACGGTGTGGTGTACTATGGATTGCACCCCCGAGGTGCAACCAGCACTTCTGACATTTATTGTCAACAACTGAGACATGTTGTAGACGCAAAACAAGAACAACGACCAGGAAGACTGCGTAAAGTGATGCTACTCCATGATAACGCCCGCCCGCAACGACCAATGATCTCTTCACTGCAGATGCACACCACGCTTGAACTCTTACGTGAATCGGCGAAACGGCGAGAGTAACGAGGAGAATGCCTCTGCGGCACTACATCAGCTGTGTGAGGGTGGGTGGGGATTTTGAGTCTGACGGGAGGCACGCTAGGGTAGTCCGTGCAGCTGCTGCGACCACTCTGTCCGGATGGCTCACTGCAGTGGTGAGGCGAGCACGCATTCTTTGCCTCTCGCCTGTTGTGCTGCTTGTTTGTGTGTTTACTTCCCTACTACGGCTTGTCTTCGTGTCTGAATTGACCGACCATCATGGAGTTCTCCTATTGCCAAGTCACTATTTAATTAACGTTTTCTTTGGATCATGAACAACCACAAGCGTACGAAGTTGAACCGTTTATACGGGACGGAATGCGTCTCTCGCCACAAGATGTTCTCGGAATTCATTTATCTATCCTTAGTAGGTGATTATGGATTGGGGCTAAGAAATGAAAGAGGAAGCCGTCTGGTAGAATTTTGCACAGAGCGTAACTTAATCGTAGCTAACACTTGGTTCAAGAATCATAAAAGAAGGTTGTATACATGGAAGAATCCTGGAGATACTAAAAGGTATCAGATAGATTATATGATGGTAAGACAGAGATTTAGGAATCAGGTTTTAAATTGTAGGACATTTCCACGGGCAGATGTGGACTCTGACCACAATCTATTGGTTATGACCTGTAGGTTAAAACTGAAGAAACTGCAAAAAGGTGGGAATTTAACGACATGGGATCTGGATAAGCTGAAAGAACCAGAGGTTGTACAGAGTTTCAAGGAGAGCATAAGGGAACAATAGGCAGCAATGGGGGAAAGAAACACAGTTGAAGAAGAATGGGTAGCTCTGAGGGATGAAGTAGTGAAGGCAGCAGAGGATAAAGTAGGTAAAAAGACGAGGGCTGCTAGAAATCCTTGGGTGACAGAAGAAATATTGAATTCAATTGATGAAAGGAGAAAATATAAAAATGCAGCAAGTTAAGTAGGCAAAAAGGAATACAAACGTCTGAAAAATGAGATCGACAGGAAGTGCAAAATGGCTAAACAGGGATGGCTAGAGGACAAATGTAAGGATGTAGAAGATTATCTCTCTAGGGGTAAGATAGATACTGCCTACAGGAAAATTAGAGAGACCTTTGGAGAGAAGAGAACCACGTGTATGAATATCAAGAGCTCAGATGGCAACCCAGTTCTAAGCAAAGAAGGGAAGGCAGAAAGGTGGATGGAGTATATAGAAGGTTTATACAAGGGAGATGTACTTGAGGACAATATTATGGAAATGGAAGAGGATGTAGATGAAGACGAAATGGGAGGTAAGATACTCCGTGAAGAGTTTGACAGAGCACTGAAAGACCTGAGTCGAAACAAGGCCCCCGGAGTAGACAACATTCCATTAGAACTACTGACGGCCTTGAGAGAGCCAGTCATGACAAAACTCTACCAGCTGGTGAGCAAGATGTATGAGACAGGTGAAATACCTTCAGACTTCAAGAAGAATATAATAATTCCAATCCCAAAGAAAGCAGGTGCTGACAGATGTGAAAATTATCGAACTATCAGTTTAATAAGTCACAGCTGCAAAATACTAACGCGAATTCTTTACAGACGAATGGAAAACTGGTAGATGCGGACCTCGGGGAGGATCAGTTTGGATTCCGTAGGAATGTTGGAACACGTGAGGCAATACTGACCTTACGACTTATCTTAGAAGAAAGATTAAGAAAAGGCAAACCAACGTTTCTAGCATTTGTAGACTTAGAGAAAGCTTTTCACAATGTTGACTGGAATACTCTCTTTCAAATTCTGAAGGTGGCAGGGGTAAAATACAGGGAGCGAAAGGCTATTTACAATTTGTACAGAAACCAGATGGCAGTCATAAGAGTCGAGGGGCATGAAAGGGAAGCAGTGGTTGGGAAAGGAGTGAGACAGGGTTGTAGCCTCTCCCCGATGTTATTCAATCTGTATATTGAGCAAGCAGTAAAGGAAACAAAAGAAAAATTTGGAGTAGGTATTAAAATCCATGGAGAAGAAATAAAAACTTTGAGGTTCGCCGATGACATTGTAATTCTGTCAGAGATGGCAAAGGACTTGGAAGAGCAGTTGAACGGAATGGACAGTGTCTTGAAAAGAAGATATAAGATGAACACCAACAAAAGCAAAACGAGGATAATGGAATGTAGTCTAATTAAATCGGGTGATGCTGAGGGAATTAGATTAGGAAATGAGACACTTAAAGTAGTAAAGGAGTTTTGCTATTTAGGAAGTAAAATAACTGATGATGGTCGAAGTAGAGAGGATATAAAATGTAGACTGGCAATGGCAAGGAAAGCGTTTCTCAAGAAGAGAAATTTGTTAACATCGAATATAGATTTATGTATCAGGAAGTCGTTTATGAAAGTATTTGTTTGGAGTGTAGCCATGTATGGAAGTGAAACATGGACGATAACTAGTTTGGACAAGAAGAGAATAGAAGCTTTCGAAATGTGGTGCTACAGAAGAATGCTGAAGGTTAGATGGGTAGGTCACGTAACTAATGAGTAGGTATTGAATAGGATTGGGGAGAAGAGAAGTTTGTGGCACAACTTGACTAGAAGAAGGGATCGGTTGGTAGGACATGTTTTGAGGCATCAAGGGATCACAAATTTAGCATTGGAGGGCAGCGTGGAGGGTAAAAATCGTAGAGGGAGACCAAGAGATGAATACACTAAGCAGATTCAAAAGGATGTAGGTTGCAGTAGGTACTGGGAGATGAAGCAGCTTGCACAGGATAGAGTAGCATGGAGAGCTGCATCAAACCAGTCTCAGGACTGAAGACAACAACAACACATCCTTAGTACCACAGTTTACATAAATGTGGGGAACGAAGATCTGTGCGCCAGCGCTATGCGGCGCCATGCCCACGACCTCAAGTTCCGATACTCTGACGGTCATAAGGGGACTGTGGTAGTTGACCACGCTGGTTTTTGTCTGTAAATGTTGCGGCTTTACGGCAACGTCGTCAGTCACGTTACTGAAACTTGGAATACGTTCGAAATATACTGTGTCCCCAATGGTGTCCTCAGATAAAAACTGAAGTAAGAAAACACGTGCCTTCCTAAGTGGTAATTGCCGGCTGCTGGACTGTCGTCACGTACGATGGCCAGTCGTACATTTGTTCAGGTTGTGGCCAGGAAGGCCATGCCCGTTCTGAATGTCTCCAGCGTTGATGGTTCAGACAATGATGGGCGACGTCGCTCTCCTTGCGGCACCCACTGTGTTATCTCTGTCTTATGTAACCGGACTGCTTGCTGCACCCCTTCTGAATCAGTCGGCACCGGTGTCGACGCCTGTCTCCCCTATAATAAAGCTAGAGGCAGTGACAAAGGCTGATGGCAGTCAGCAGACGCAAGTCGTCTGTCCCAACCACATGTAGCTGTACCGATCTCCACTTTTCTGGCGCCTGACCACCTGTCGGACGACGGCTGCCTGCCATTCGACAAGGAACAACATGTTAGCAAGTAGCGTCGCCGACGAAACGCGACAGACAACCCCGTACCCCTTTGATTGTCTCCATCGGATGAGTGCACAGGACGATGACACCCCAACTGACCAATACAGCGTATTCCGCGGCGGTGTCATAACAGTTGAACCTGTGAACATAGCTGGTAGATGGAAATCCGCCCCGATTACTTCGCAAGGCATGCCATTAATGATCATTCCGATTACCAGACGCTCAAGTTTTTGCAACCCTGCCGCCAGAAGAGGCCGTGCGGTTCTAGGCGCTGCCGTCTGGAACCGCGAGACCGCTACGGTCGCAGGTCCGAATCCTGCCTCGGGCATGGATGTGTGTGATGTCCTTAGGTTAGTTAGGTTTAAGTAGTTCCAAGTTCTAGGGGACTGATGACCTCAGTAATTGAGTCTCATAGTGCTCAGAGCCATTTTTTGCAACCCTACCGGTCTTCCTCCTTCGTAGCAATGCAACCATACATTTTGCGGCGTGAACACGGAGCTAGAAGCACATGCGCGCTCTCAGAGGCTCCTTACCACAACTCGTGCCATTTACTTCCGTAGAAACTAACTCACTTCACATGTTCTCATATCAGTCCGTACTTGGCCACCCACGCAGATTACAAATCGAACATCCCTTTCTGTTTCCGATAAAGCACAATCCACAAAAAAAACAAAAAAATACCATCCATAATAATGGCATGAAAAACTAAGAAATCCGAAAGAAACAACAAATGTCCCTAGGGGAAAAAGAGGTACATACTCCCCGATATAGTAAATCAAAATAAAACCCAATCAATTACAATTACACAACTTACTTACACGACCTTAACCTATACGGCACGTCATGCACCTTACTTTGCTCTCCAATATAAGGTTCGTTCTTTCTACCCTTTGTAGCTTTCACCTCTTCATTTGCTGCCGATAACTCTGCCATCCCCTCTACCACTTCTTTAAATGGTTTTATGCGAGTGAACTGTGTAACAGACGTTCTTTCAGGGAACTGCATATACATATAGACTGGAGAACTCACTTTCACAGCCTGGTTGTTAAAAATCCTTTCGTTTTTTCCTTCGACGTATAGGAACTAGTGACTGTTACCCACTGCCCCACGCGCTATTGCGGCAATTTGCTCATACTTCTGACTGGTTGCGTTGTAGCACCTTCGTGGTTTGCATTTTGCACTTTCCTCCGAACTTCCCTAATTCTTCTGGCAAACTTCCACGTCGACTCTCCATATGGTCCTAATTTAGGTACCAAAACGTCAAAGGGAGACGGCATTTTCCTGCCCTACACCACCGCAAAATGCAACAAGCCAGTTGCGGTATGAACCTTCAAATTACATGTACATAGTGCATGTGGTAAATAGACGCCCCAATCATCGTTTCTGGAACCTACGTAATTTCTCAACATCTTTGCAACTGTCTTGTGCATGCGTTCCGTTCTCCCGTCTTCGGATAAAACTAACTCGAAGATAACTTCCTTATATGCAACTATCAGAATCGCTGCTTCGTTAAATCCTAATAATGGTCTCAGACAGCCCAAACTTTAATATCCACTAGTTCAGTAACGCCAACGCTAGAGTATTAGGCCATTGTCTGGTATCGGCACTACCCCCTAAAATCGAGAAAAAATGATCAATGATCGTGAGAACATACCTATTTCGTACAGGTGTTTTATTAAATGGCCCGAGAACATCCTACTCTAACACAGAAAATGGATTGGACGCCTCTGGTAACCTTTGAAACGGCACTTCCTGACGCATAATGCCGGCTCTCTGCGCGCATGACACACAGTCCTTAATGTACTGGTCCACGTCACGCTTCCTGGAAAACTACTCTTCTATTAGCACGTCGCCCACCATGACCTGACAAAATATGGCCGTGCGCTTGCTTGCTGCAAAACTTCCTTCCGAGAATCCTCTGAAAGCGCCAACCGTGGTCCATACCTCGTCGTTCTACACAATAAACCCCCGTATGTAACGAAATATGGCTGTGACTTCAATGCCTGTCGCTTCTTATCCCTTACCTGTGCCTGCTGCCACTCTTCGACGCTCTTCCTTAGAGTAATTAACATCGCTATCCTGCGGCTTCACGAATCTGCATTTGCGTGTGATCTCCCTGGCCTTTGGATTGCCTCGTTCTCGAATTCACTCAGCTTAAATGCTCACCGAGTTAATCTAATAGATGGATCTTTCTAACCAAGAAAATAGTTCAGTGAGGCATGATCTGTCACGACCTTAAACTATCACTCAGGTAACACCGAAAATATGTAATACCATATACGACCGCCATCTCTTTGTCCGTTGTTGCGTTGTAACGCTCCGCCTTGTTCAACTGCCTTGAAGCGTAAGATACCGGATGTTCCTGACCATCTACCATCTGCCCCAAAACACAAACGACTGCCTCATTTGAAGCATCACACGAAAGGACAAACTCTTTCTCGAAATTCAGAAAAACCAGTAATGAACCTGTAACGAATATTTCTTTCAATTTTTCAAGTGGTTCCTTACATTCCTGCAAGCAACGGAATTTCGTCTCCTTCAGTAGCTTGTTAAAGGGTCCGACTATTTCCGCGAAGTCTTTCATGAACCATCTATAATAATTATAGGGGCCAATGAACGAGGGTACCTTCTTAATTGTTTGTGGTATCGGATGATTCTGAACTGCGTCTGTACATCACGCTCACTAATCACGTGCCCCAGATAGTTTAGTCGAGTTTGCACAAAATGGCACATGTCCGCACTTAACGTTAAACGTGTCGATCCTCCAAATGTCTTGCATCTCGGGTAAATCTTTTGAGTAGACATTTATGTCATCGAGATAGACTAGACAAGTTTTTGGCTTTGATCCTCTCCGTTCCCCACCTAACAACCGCTGAAAAGTTTCCGGTGCGTTCTTCAGTTCAAACGACATGCGTTTGTAATGAAAATGTCCTTCTGGGACGGTAAACGCTGTTTTCGGCCTATGGTTCAAATGACTCTGAGTACTATGGGACTTAACATGTGAGGTCATCAGCCCCCTAGAATTAGAACTACTTAAACCTAACTAACCTAAGGACATGACACACATCCATGCTCGAGACAGGATTCGAACCTGCGATCGTAGCAGCACCGCGGTTCCGGACTGAAGTAGCCTAGAACTGCTAGGCCACAACGGCCGGCTTTTCGGCCTATCTTCAGCCACCTCCAATTGATGATGTCTACTCCTGAGGTCCATAGTTGTAAAGAACCGACACTGAGTCAGATTATCCAAAGTTTCCGTGATGTTTGGAATTGGATAAGTATAACTGCATAAGCATCCGAAATGGTTCGTGCGTTTAGATCTCTGTAGTACAGAAAAATCTGTATTTCTGTGTCCGGTACACCGATTTTTTTTGCCACAATGACAACATTTGCGCTCCAGGGATTGTCACTCGTTTCTAAGATTTCATCCCGTAGTTGTTGTTCAGTAAATTTTTCCACCAATGGCTGCAGCTTCTTTGCTATACAGTACGGCTTCTTATAAACTGGTGCGCCATCCTCTGTCGGTATGTGATGTTGCATCAGCGAGGTTCGCACAAAATATATCAGTGAACCTCAACAACAAGTTCTCCATAGCCTTTCGATCACTGCCCTTCAAACGATCTACTTTCCGTAGTAAAACTTCCTTCTCGACAGTTTGCTTGTGGCTTGCCTCTAGGCTCGACCTATCGAAGTACTCATCATCCAAGACTTCCAGAGTGGCTATTTTTTCACCGTTTGACAGAGTCACCTCCCCTGCACCAAAGTTATCCACACTACGGGAATTATCTGTTCCCCATTAACGTCACTCACATACGCTAAACTCCTGCTGATAAAACAGTGTGAACTATCCAACTCTTCATTACTTAAGACCGGTTCAACCACACATAAAGTTTCCCTCGGCAAATCGGTATCCACTGAAAACCTGAATATCTTCCCCGCACCCGCCTGTATTTCATCATGCTGATAGATCTTTACTGCAAACGTACACAGTTTAATTGGTCTCGTATCCAGGATAGGTGAACCCTGCGCCATTGTCTCAGTTGCAACTGTTTTCCCCAGTTGAAACAAAGTCCCACGGAGTTACACTGTGCGTTGCTAAAGATCAATCTTAGCGTGATGTTTGTCGATAAAGTCTAGCCCGATTATCACTGAATAACATTCGCCTAAGCATGGAAACACCTCCATGCTTTCGTTATACTTAATTTTCTTGACTGAAAACTCCAGTATTGCCGTACCCAATGATCCCACCCTATTATCACCAACCGCAATAATCTATGCCGTTGTGGCCCCAGTCCCCTTTTTATCACTAGCTCCAGACTGATAACGGACAGATTCGCAACTGTGCCAATCAAGATCTTTGTTGCCTGCCACCCACTAATCCCGCATGACCCTCCTGACCACATCCACAAAACTTGACTTCAGAAGCGAACTGGCAATGGTCCACTCTGCTTTGTGGCCGTATCCACTTCCTCTATAAGTGTTGCGATCCTAAGAGGTGACTAAGTCCTCTGAGATCTCCATCAGTATCCTCCGTGACATTTCAGCGGGTATGCCACGCAAAAAGCATCAATTGCTCTATTTTCTTCCACCTGCAACAGTACCCTATTAGCGTTTTCATTCTGGGCCTGTACATATGTTACGAACTCTATCTGAGAACGCTTCCACAGACTAGATGCGCTGCATCGACACCGTACTTAATTTCTCTCGAAAAATTCGCGTACTACTCCGCTTTTGGTACCGTTGGCACAGTCCCGTGGCCCACTCCTGGAACTTATGTGCTTTACTAAGTGTATCGTGATAGACAAGATATGCTTTGGCGTCCTCAGCCAAACGCATATTAGCAACAAACAGGGTTACTTCCTCTGACCACCCATGTGCTTCCGCAGTGTACCTAACATCCTTAAAAAAATTGCCAAGTCCTCCGTTCCCTTGACCGAGAAGAGATTAATCAGTGTAACTATTGCCGGGTCATATGAAACAGAATGCACTCTCAATCCAGACTTACTTAATCAGCCTCTAATTCGCGATTAAGTTTGAAATTTCTCTCCTTCATGATCTCAAACTGCTCTTTTAACATTTGCACTTGCCGAGTTAAAGCAGAAACTGCATCTGCGGTAGTAGCTCGTGTTTCTGCTATTTTACGTACTCTACTTCCAACTTAAGGCAACCGATTCCTTTTTCTTTTCTTCTAAAAGGAAAATGTTAACCAAGAACCCCCTTTCAACTCTACAAAGAAAAAATGTAGACAGAATTAATTCTTCCGGTGGATCATCTCGCATCTACACTCAGTTCAACTCCTAGACAGATGACCAGTACGCTTACATACATAACAAACAGCTGTTACAGCTCTAGTACATGGGAACTCGTGCTCAGGCAGAACACAAAGTGGAAAAAATCATCCAGTCCACAATTACTTCTATACAAAGAGAAATTCACGTGTTAATGTGGCTTCACAAAAGTAACTCTAAACATCTTATTCCCTAGCTCGCACAACTAACTCAAACAACAAGAGCAAACATAAAAAACTAATATAAATGAAACAGACTCACCGCACCACATTGTGCTGAGCTGGTATCTACGTCAAGCGCCACTGCCTCACTCACCACTCACCAAAACTAACTCTCTCACCATAACATAGTATTGATCGTCGACGGGTAGTTGGAAAGCGAAACGACCACTTCCTCACACCAAATTGTTACAACTCCCCGAACTCAGGGATTGTAGTATATCAGAACGACCGAGAGATATGTTTTGGGAGAGAGGGATGACTCACGCCGAAGCGTGCAGAGAAGCGCAGGCGAGTGTGTCATTGACTTGGTTACATCGAAGATACACAGCGGGCCTCCTGTTGAACTCGGCGATGGCGAATGCCAATGTCAGAATCTGCAGCGTCGGCACCCATATTCCCAGCTTTGCGGACGTAGCACTCCTATTCCTGCCACGTCTAAGTGGTTGTCGGGTGCGTTAGCTGTGGTCGATAGCCCTGGACACGGCTGCTTCCTCCCTCAGGCGCGACTCGTGCACTTCATATAGAGCGCCGAAGGGATGCAGCTGGTCGCCGTTTTGTAGCGAGCCTTAGCAGCTTCGGCGGTCTGGCCAAGACAGCTCGTGCTGTGCCCGCAGGCAGCTCTGCACCAGGGAGTCCGCGAGTTGCCGCCCCAGCCCCACCCATGCGGACGGCAGCTTGCTGACCGCCGGACAATGTCACCCAGACAGCGGCGGCCAGCAGCCCTCACGCTCCTTGCGCCAGTGTACCTCCGAGGTGCAACGCGCTCCGCCACAGCAATGGTGCATCAGTGTAACGAAGGTTGGAAGTATCTTCAGTGGGCCGGTTGGCGCCGATATCCAAACAAAAAAGTAGTCTTGGTTGGCCTGCAACCTAAACAATCGTCACTCTCTCCTGTTCCAGACGTAGACAGAGTGGCGACACGACCGCTTGCTCTGAACCTCCACGCTCGCTTATTTATACGTCTTTTCCGTACACCTGTGGTGTAGTTCCTCTGGAGGGGACAAGTGGAGTGCTCTTGATGATTACGTCAGCTTTACTCAGCCCGCGTCGGCCTCTACACGCAGGTCATTAGACGCTTCTCAGCACATTGGCGCCCTGTGGTGCACCGATTACTTCACCTTTGTATACACTGCCCACCAGGCCATGCATTCTAGCCTTCGAGCGATGTCGTAAACCTTACTTGAAGACTCGTTTGCAAAGTATCAACATCGCTCGCGCCTTCCATCTGGTGTGCTAATTCATCCCTTAACTACTGCCTCCCAGCCACAACTGCGCGAGATTTACATCAATTCCCCAAATCCACGCCTGTTCTTATTCATGGCGCAGCAGTGCGCTGTTCTAAGATGCCCTGGCACCTGACGACGAGACGTCATTCCCCGCCTCCGCCTGCAGTCAGCATCCACCTACAGACACCGACTTTCGTTCTCACACGTCTGATGCGATTGTCTCCCTTTCTCTCTGGCGCTAACTGTGGACGCACTTCTAATAGTATTCCACTGTACCAGCCTGGTGACAGATCCGTCTGCTTTTCGGACGTCGTCGATATTGAGGATGGGCGTTCTGGAGGTGTACAGAGCAATGGACACCCATTGGTGGGGTCGGCTCCTTCCCCATCACAGTGACGTACCCTTCCACAGAGTCTGAATCGTCCGTTCTCCTGGCGATAGCAGCTTCCCAGAGTCATCGGATATCCACAGACATTGTCAATACTGTTTGCGTACGCCACAAACTGGCTTTACTCCATGAAACGCTTTATACTGCGGACACTGGCATCACCCTCCTTCAGGAGGTGTGTGTTGCACCCTTCTGTGCTCCCCATGGTTTTACAGCACATGTCTCAGATGCTTCCCCTACTGGGAGTGTAGTGGCGAGATTTCTACGTGACGGTATCCTCACTGATACAGTTGCCTATATCCGTGATATGGCTCTCATGTTTAGTGGCGTCAGGATTATCAACGTCTACGCGCCATCTTGTTCGGGCAACCGCAGCGAACGTTCCACTCCTTATTCGAGGCAGTCATACCTCTCTCCCCGGGTCGACAGACCAACAGCAGCTTCGCTCTCCATGCGCGGCGCTAGCGGCGATTCTTCAGCACCTCACCCTTATGCATTCTTATGGATTCACGGTGATTGTCCTGGGCTTATGCGTTTCACTAGACTTTCTTCCAGCCACCTTGATGGTGTTTATATCTCCCGCGATATTGCCTGTGGCCAGATGGCGCGTAGACGTTGATGATCCTGATGTCACTAAAGGTGAGAGCCATACCTGTGGAATAAGCTGCTGAAGTCTGGCCATCGCGCTCTCTGGCCGTGACGTATGTATCTGCACCGTGAACCTCTGCCGCCGAAGGGTGTGATGCGGCCGGGGAGTATGGAAACTAAACACACCTAATTCACCCGGCTGCCGGCAGCTCATCGAGACCACTTAGCTTGTCGTCGAAGACGTGATGCCTATCAGTCCGTACTGTCATGGTGGGTGCTCTGCGCAAAGCTACTCTCCGCAGGGCCTTAATTGGATGCATAAGGGAGGTCACGACATGGCGGCGATGAACCCAGGATTTCTATTTCACCATTCTCTGGAAATGTACTATGATGCCGTATGGCACAGCTCACATCCCTCTCACGCCGTCACCTTGTAAAAACAATCGTCAGGAGCGTCCATTTATGTATTATGTGATAGCGGACCGGCGTCACCGCCGGAATACTTCGATAAATCTTTTTACGACTGATGAGGGGTGTCACTTAGGTACCCAACGCGATAGAAGGTTCCCTGTATTCACATTATGTTATGCGTACTCTGCATGTCACCAGCCCGCCAACGTTAAGGCGGTATCCTGACTCTGCTTTGGCTCACTTTGTAGGTTAGCAAAGATGGATTTGTTTGCCCACGTCACGGAGGACGAAGTCCACGATGCTATACAGGTGGGTTCTAGGAACAAGATACGTGGCCCTAATGGCCTCCCACTGAGTTTTATGGGTCATTTCATCTCCTAATGGCGCCGGTGTGGACGGAGATTTGTCGGGACCTTATGTCGTCTCTCGTGCAGATCACAGACGGTTTTCTCGACGTTCTCATCATTCCCATCCATAGGCCTCGGGTTACATCACGGATATGCGATTCTCAACAGCTACACAAGAATCTTAACGCAGCTGTTGGTTACACTACCAAAAGGACGGCTTGGTACTTGCTAGATGCCAATAAGATCTGAGCTGCCTCTGCCGCTGTCGGGACATAATTCCTCTTGTTCACGCTTGTCGTGAGCCTGGACTTCTGGCAACCTTTGACTTTAGCCAGACTTTCGATCGTTCGATTGGGTCGATCTCGATTACTTGGAAGCGGCGCTCCGCAATATGGGATAACATTATGCCAACGTCGAGATCGTAATGCGTTTCCTTCGCGGAGCTAACTCCTGTATTCTCTACAATGTCACTCTCATTCCTTCCGTCTTGGCCTGGCGTTCGATGCGTCAAGGTTGCCCACTCTCTGCACTGTGTTCGCTTTCACCTATGTTCTGCGGCCTCCCTCGGCGAATGTCTAGGATGTCCCTCGGTGGCCAGAACCTATCCAGCTTTCGAACGGTCGAACCGCTCTTCTTTTACTTGCGATAAGTTTTTCGCGAACTGAGCTACTTCCGTACTGCGATATTGTCAACGTGCTTGACATCAACAAAGGCAACCTGCGACTTTCTTCAGCAGCGTAAGTCACCGAATGTGGTTGTGGAGAAGCATCCCCACATCGACTGGCGAGCGGTCTCACGATCGATGTACGCTTCTTATCTTGCACTGAAGTCCAGTCCACATGGAACCTTACAGCCAATGGGAAGCAAGTATGCCAGACATACCTTCATGAGATTCACCTTGCAGACACGCTGTTGTGTGTCGCCTGTGATGTTCTGGACACGGATGAGCATCATCTGGTGTGCGGATGGGTGAGGGGTGTGTGGTTCATGGTGCGACAGGTGCTGGCCGTAATTACCCGCACGACTCCTCGTCAGATACATTCTCGCCGGCTCCTCTTTCCGAACTCGGCATACTCGTACTTCCCCCAAGCGAAGGTGAACTCCGTGAAGTGGAATTGTGGACACAGTTTATTACTTGTTTGCTGACGGCGAGAAAAAAATCCTCGATTTTTGTCACTTCCTTAATGAATAAACATTGTGCAGTTGTCCGCAACCCCCCATACAAACAACTTTTCTCGAATTTCCTTCGTAGTGACTTTGTTAACCCACTTCAGAGTGGGGTGTTACTGCAATGAGGAGTTGATCAACGCAAAAATTCCCGCTCGCAGCCATCGTCTGTAATTCCTTTGTGACGCTATACAGGGGTTGGTTTAGGAAGTCATTCCTGACCCACCTTATTCAACTCATCTTGCACCAACAGGTTTTCACCTTTTCCGTTCTCTGCCAAAGAACTCTCAAGGAACCTCCTTCTCGGATGTAAATGCGCTCCGAACATGGCTCGACGAGTTCTTCGGCTGAAAATCACGTGATTTCTACTGTTTGCGGTATGGGACAGATACAGTAGCGTTGACAGACTACTGTAAATAGTGGAGAAGAATATATTATTGATGACGAAAGACCCAGTTGTGTGTATCTGTTGTGCTTATTAATATTATGGAAAAATGCTACGAACTTATGTATCAACTCAATATATGGATCAAATAAGCAGGACGAGCAATTACAATTACAGCGGCCGGTTCTTGGAAACTGGACTACGGGGCAATGGAACCGTGTCACCTGGTCTGATAAACGACTTTTCTTGCTACGCCAAGTTGACGGTCGAGTTCGGATCCGCTTTTATCCAGGCGAACGTTTGCTCGAAACAAGCACCGCGCGACATTCGCTTGCCGGTGATGGGAGTATTAATGCTATAGGGGATATTCATCTTGGCTTCCCTGTGCCTTGAGGTAGCAATAGTAGGCTCCACGAGAGCTGAGGACTACGTGAACGTTACAGCGCACTATGTGCAATCCTTCATGGCCTGTGCTTAGACATCTGGTGACCCGTAGCTCCAGAAACTTATCAAGAACGGTCCACAGAATTGCTGCTACGTTGCGTAATAAAAGTGGACCAACACTATATTAAGCAGATGGGCATAGTGTTCTGGATCATCAGCGTATTTGTTTGAAGCAAAACTACAAAAGACATTTGAGGCAACTGATTGCAGATCGTCTAATGTTTAGAAGAATGTATAGCTACTGTGCTGCATTACAGACAGACATCATAACACTGTAGACCTTGTTTTCACAGTACCAATACAACGACTGTGCTCATATCAAAACGTCTTACGGCCTGTCCTCTAAACAGGTTTTCGTATCTCCGAAAGCATGCCTTTCGTCCTATGTTTTAAAATACTAATAGTAAATAATTATTATTTTTGTTTCGTTTTACTCTACTTTACTGCCTGTGAACCTAGTACTGTTTCATTCTTTTTTGATCTTGCTTTCCTTTTTTCTTTAGAGATTTGGATTGTTTGTTTGGTTTTCATGTTGACTTGGAATCTCCATTTCTGTCTTTGTTTTTTTTTTCTGTTTTGTCTGAGAACATATTTACAGTGATTTGAAGTTTCCTTGAGCCATTTTCCGTTTCCTTAAACCAGTTTGATCGGCCTTTCTTTGTTGCAGGAGCAGTTAAATTTTTTTCGTTAACGTGTTTGGGTTGATTTTGAGGATGCGTGCATAAAAACTTGTTTTTCTCATTATGTCCGAGACTTTTTTCGGTAATTTTCTAGCTGGTATCATTTTGACGCGAAGTAGTTTATTATTTATTTATTTATTTACTGGCTTTCATTGCTGCACTCTAGTCGTTTATACGAAGGTTTTTTTGAAGTAATTATAACTGTTAAGGAAAACACTTCAGTTCAATAACAATTTACTAAAGATAATTCAATAATACAGCGATTATTCACGGATGATTGTAATTCACTATTCTATAAAGGACGTTACTGCATTCTGTGTGTACATTTTTTCTTTCGCATTTGACGTCACTCTTCCTGCAGTGCTTTCGTTGATGTTAGTTTGTAGTCTAGATTGTGTGTCTTGCTGTATTTTGGTTTTCTCTGTTTTGAAACTTCCTGGCAGATTTAAACTGTGTGCCGGACCGAGACTCTAACTCGAGACCTTTGCCTTTCACGTGCAAGTGCTCTACTGTCTGAGCTACCCAAGCACGACTCACGCCCCGTCCTCACAGTTTTACTTCTGCCAGTACCTCGTCTCCTACCTTTCAAACTTTACAAAGTTTTTGGTCATCTATTGTAATTTGGAATTCTCTCACACTCGTATCTTCCTTAATTCTTGTGATCGACTTAACGTTGCTTTCACTGTCGGACAATTTTTCTATTACTCACTTACTAATCTCATTTACTGGTATTTTCGTCAGATGTCTAAAGAATGAGATGCGTTTCTTCGTGATAGTTCTCATTACTGGTACTATTGACTATTTTATTTGAAAGTGTTCTCCATCGCCGATGTACTTGTTACCGTTTCTTTATGCATGTCCTAATTATCGTACTTTTAGTCTTCACTATTTTGGCAATTTCTGATTTTTTGGTTGTGTTTATTGGACTATGCTGTCGTTGTCCTTTTTCGGTTTGTAATGATAAATACTACAACCTTTCAGAACATTCGACGTTTTTGACATCTTTGTATAGGTAAGTCTGTTGGTTCGATGCTCGAACACTCTCGTTAAACCTGTGTAGCGGAGTTCCTCAACCGAAATGCTGTAGTTCATCGAAGAATGCCGAGAAGTGGAGGGTGAGGAAGGTCCTGGAGCAACCGACGTCAGCACGAGGTCCTGTTTCCCAGCGAGAGGCGGCTCCGGCTCCGTCTGCTCTTACCGTGGACGCCTTTTCGGCGGCGACGCGCAAAAAGCGTGTCGGAGCTGAGCGTCTCCCTGAAACACGAGCCCACCAGCCAGCCAGCCAGCCGCGGCGCTGCGCTGCGCTGTGACGTCGCCGCCGCCGAAACCCGAGCTCCACTGCTGCTCTGCGCCGCGCCAGCTGAGAGTAGCCGCTGCGGCCGCCCTTCTGGGTACGCAAGACGGCTGCGACGAGATGTTGCGAGCTCGAGAAAGTCATAACTTGTAGAATATAAACCCGGAAAAACTCTTATAGTGTGACGTACACGCTGAATCAAGAAAGTGCCATCCGATAACGCAACACTGTAGAGTAGATACAAATTTGGGGTGGATTTTAGCACTACGGTTGCAGGTTCGAATCCTGCCTCGGGCATGGATGTGTGTGATCTCCTAGGGTTATTTAGGTTTAAGTAGTTCTAAGTTCTAGGGGACTGATGACCTCAGATGTTAAGTCCCATAGTGCTCAGAGCCATTTGAACCATTTTTGAATGGATTTACTGCGCTACCATCTATCTTCGAATACAAACCTGTGATACTTGTCATAAACCTTCAACTTAGAAATACAGAATGACCGAAATCACAGGCAGCCAGTCCCCATCTTAATGCTCCCACTGTCGTAAGCAACACAGTACTGTAGTTCTCCTCTCAAGATGTCTATCCCTAAAGTACCTATGTTAATCTTCCTTACGATGACATTAAGCTCAATGGCTCTTAGTTCCACATATGTTAACCCCAGAAGACAGTACCATAAGATATTCGCTTGAAATGTTGGCTGTCCTATATACAACATAAGATACTTGTATTAGGCTGGTGCAGAAGTTCGTAGCGTTTTTCGGTTGCTATGGATTATTTTTCGATTGTCATTCTTATTTATAGTTTATGGTTGCTACTCGAGTTCACACACTGTCATCAGGAAACAGTGAGCGGAGTTGTGGACCTTAGAAAATGTAGTGCGAACTGGAGAAATCGGAACACTTCCGACATATTCCTCAGAGTTACAGCAGAGGAGTTACAGCAGCGGAGGCAGCCAGAAACATTTGCGCCGTACATAGGGATAATGCCATCGGACAGAGCACGCCAAGGAAATGGTTTTCTCATTTTAAGGAGAATCATTTTTCATTAATTACTCTAGAAGTTCCGGGGGATCTTCGGGCTTTGATGAAGATGGTTAAAACGCATTAATCCAAAATTACCAGCTTCAGTGTCCTCGAGAACTTGCAAATGTGATTAACTGTGATCATTCCAATGTACTGCGACATTCGCATGAAATGGGGAAGGTTCAAATATCCGCTGTATGGGTACCGCAAAAATCAGCGCATGGCCAAGTGTGTATATCTGCTTGCTCGTCATCAGTATTCTCGTGGTCTAGTCATATTCTGTACTGTTACTGGTGACGAAAGTTGGCGACTTCATGGTAACATAAGGCAAAGGAAGGAAGCAGCAGCTCTGTGTACAAAGACCTGCGCAAGGCCACGAGACATAACGTTATGCATCTTATGGAACAGCGACTGTGTGCTGTACTACGAATTTTTTCACCGACGTTTAACCATCAATGCTGAAATTTGTTGTCAACAACTGAGATCTCTTGAACATGGTTCAAATGGCTCTGAACACTATGGGACTTAACTTGTAAGGTCATCAGTCCCCTAGAACTTAGAATTACGTAAACATAACCAACCTAAGGACATCACACACATCCATGCCCGAGACAGGATTCGAACCTGCGACCGTAGCGGTCGCGCGGTTCCAGACTGTAGCGCCTAGAACCGTTCGGTCACCACGGCCGGCAGATCTCTTGAAGACCGCATTACAGGAACAACAACCAGGATGACTACATGCTAGTCCACAATAACCGCTGTTCTCGTTCTGCTAGAATGACCAAAAGCAATATACAGGAATAGTGTTGCGATGTCATTTCGCACCCACATTATTCACCTGATATTGCGCTCTTAGATTTTAGCCTTTTCCGTTCTCTATTGAGCAACCTCCAAGGAACTTTCTGTCCGGATGAAAATGCGCTCCGACTTTGGAACGACGAGTTCTTCACGTGAAAACTATCTGTACAACCACGGAATCGGAAAGTTACTCCAGCTTCGGTAGACTGTTGTAAATGGGAAGGGGCAATATATTATTGTCTAAAGTATCTGTAACGTGTGTCTGTTATGTTTATTAAACTTAACAAGAAACGCTACAAATTAATGCACCAAATCCAATAATTTATGTGGTGAATCACCTGATTACTAGATCGCTTTCTGTTTGTAGGAGGTACGACTGGACTTTAATGGCCCTCAAAACGCGTGATATTATCGTATTATTTCAAGCTGTATCCTTTCACACTACATCGTCTAACAACGGAACCGTGCAAAATTCCCCACACCGATTTGATTCATATTGACAGGGCGTACAGGGCATGACGAGGACGTCAAATCGGTAAATAAGACGAGGAGACACTCAACCGTTTCCGAGAAAATCGAGTTTCAATATTTCACCGTGCTTATGTACTTCATATGGGGGCTAGGATTCATGGGTTCCACAGCCTAGCATGTAGGCGCTTAGTATCATAAACGTGAGGCTGGTGAATCGAATCTCGCTACCGGCGCTTTTTTTTTCATTCCTACGTCCTCCTAACAACAGGTGCGCCACCAAATTGTGTGATTAGCGAATAGCATTGAAAATAAAAAGAAGGTGGGTCTGCAGTAGACACATCGAAAGAGCTATGCATCTGTAAAAATTCGGCGTTTATTACAAATGCTGTATGTCGTATTAAATATCGTTTTCCATGTTTCTATGTTCAGTAATATCCTGATGTGCTTCATATATTACACAATGCAATTGTCAAAAATGTAGATACAATAATATCAACAAAATGATTATACTGAAATGATGCAAAATTCTTGTGTATTCTTCTTTATTTCCAATGTCCTTACGAAAATTTTTCTTCTATTTTCAAGATAATGATTATGAAAATATAAGTAAATCATTAAATGTTCAGAGCGACTTCACACTTCTTTAGTTAGAACTGTCATTCATTTCGGTACTATATTCGCAGGTTTCGGCATGAAAGTTAGTGTTATCTGGACAATAATCGTAATGTTCCTTTGCATCAAAATCTAAAAGTTTACTTTGTCGCCAGAGACTCTCTCTGGTGCAGTTAGCTCGTTCGTTCTCTTAGATACAGAGTGACAATTTTTTAACTATGTGTTGTTGTTGTGGTCTTCAGTCCTGAGACTGGTTTGATGGAGCTCTCCATGCTACTCTATCTTGTGCAAGTTTCTTCATCTCCCAGTACCTACTGCAACCTACATCCTTCTGAATCTGCTTAGTGTAGTCATCTCTTGATCTCCCTCTACGATTTTTACCCTCCACGCTGCCCTCTAATACTACATTGGGGATCCCTTGATGCCTCAGAACATGTCCTACCAACTGGTCAAGTTGTGCCACAAACTTCTCCTCACCCCAATCCTATTCAATACTTCCTCATTAGTTATGTGATCTACCCATCTAATCTTCAGCATTCCTCTGTAGCACCACATTTCGAAAGCTTCTATTCTCTTCTTGTCCAAACTAGTTATCGTCCATGTTTCACACTCC
Organism: Schistocerca gregaria; assembly: GCF_023897955.1. NCBI lineage: Eukaryota > Metazoa > Arthropoda > Insecta > Orthoptera > Acrididae > Schistocerca > Schistocerca gregaria. Next base: position 444,388,730 of record NC_064920.1, read on the forward strand.
ATACAAATACTTTCAGAAATGACTTCCGGACACTTAAATCTATACTCGAAGTTAACAAATTTCTCTTCTTCAGAAACGCTTTCCTTGTCATTGCCAGCCTACATTTTATATCCTCTCTACTTCGACCATCATCAGTTATTTTGCTCCGCAAATAGCAAAACTCATTTACTAATTTAAGTGTCTCATTTCCTAATCTAATTCCCTCAGCATCACGTGACTTAATTCGACTACATTCCATTATCCTCGTTTTGCTTGTGTTGATGTTCATCTTATATCCTCCTTTCAAGACACTATCCATTCCGTTCAACTTTTTTCTGTACAAATTGTAAATAGTCTTTCGCTCCCTGTATTTTACCCCTGATGCTTTCAGAATTTGAAAGAGAGTATTCCAATCAACATTCTCAAAAGCTTTCCCTAAGTCTACAAATGCTAGAAACGTAGGTTTGCCCTTCCTTAATCTAGCTTCTAAGATACGTCGTAGGGACAGTATTGCCTCACTTGTTCCAACATTTCTACGGAATCCAAACTGATCTTCCCCGAGGTCGGCTTCTACTAGTTTTTCTATTCGTCTGTAAAGAATTTGCGTTAGTATTTTGCAGATGTAACTTATTAAACTGATAGTTCGGTAATTTTCACATCTGTCAACATCTGCTTTCTTTGGGATTGGAATTATTATATTCTTCTTGAAGTCTGAGGGTATTTCGCCTGTCGCATACATCTTTCTCACCAGATGGTAGAGTTTTGTCAGGACTGGCTCTCCCAATGCCGTCAGTAGTTCCAATGGAATGTTGTCTACTCCGGGGGCCTTGTTTCGATTCAGGTCTTTCAGTGCTCTGTCAAACTCTTCACACAGAATCGTATTTCCCATTTCATCTTCACCTACATCCTCTTCCATTTCCATGATATTATCCTCAAGTACATCGCCCATGTATAGACTCTCTATATACTCCTTCCACCTTTCTGCTTTCCCTTCTTTGCTTAGAACTGGGTTTCCATCTGAGCTCTTGATGTTCATACAAGTGGTTCTCTTATCTTCAAAGGTCTCTTTAATTTTCCTGTAGGCAGTATCTATCATACCCATAGTGAGATAAGCCTCTACATCCTTACATGTCTATCTCATTTTTGAGACGTTTGTATTCCTTTTTGCCTGCTTCATTTACTGCATTTTTATATTTTCTCCTCTCATCAATTAAATTCAATATTTCTTCTGTTACCCAAGGATTTCTACTAGCCTTCGTCTTTTTACCTACTTGATCCTCTGCTCCCTTCACTACTTAATCCCTCAAAGCTACCCATTCTTCTTCTACTGTATTTCTTTCCCCCATTCCTGTCGATTGCTCCCTTATGCTCTCCCTGAAACTCTGTACAACCTCTGGTTTTTTCAGTTTATCCAGGTCCCATCTCCTTAAATTCCCACCTTTTTGGAGTTTTTTTAACTATATGAAATAAAATTGTCATAAATTTTGAACGGTTTGCGCTAGGACGTTCAAACTCCACGGTTGGCAGCGGGGCATGATGGGAGTTAGTATTCCCATGTACGGTTTGGTTTAGCGACGAAGCCCACTTCATTTGGATGGGTTCGTCAATGAGGCAAAATCGGCGCAGTTGGGGGACTGAGTATCTGCATTTCGCGATCGAGAAGTCTCTGCACCGTCAACGAGTGACTGTGTGGTGTGCATCGTCCAGTCAAGGAATAATTGGTGCGATGTTTCCTGATGGCACGGTAACTACTGAACGGTATGTGAAGGATGTGGGATTTCATCCTCATTATCCAGAGCGATCCTGATACCGACAAGAACTGTTTCATGTAAGACGGAGCTCCATCCCATCGAAGCAGGAGAGTGTCTGATGTCCTGGAGGAGCACTTTGGAGACCGTATTCTGGCTGTGGGGTACAAAAAAGGCCACTGGCATGGGCCTCGGTTGGCTGGAATATTCTCCGGATCTGAACACATGCAACTCCTTTTTGTGGATCAATATTTAAGACAAGATGTACAGCTATAACCCCAAAACCGTTGCTGAGCTGAAAACAGCCATTCAGGAGGTCATCGACTGCATCGATGTTCAGTCACTTCAGCGGGTCATACAGAATTTCGCTATCGGTCTGCACCACATCATCACCAATGATGGCAGGCATATCGAACATGTCATAACCCAAATCCTAATATCTGTAATAACGTTTACGTGTTGAACACAGTGTGTGCATGCAGTAGTTTGTAACTAATTTACTGTTTTATTCATATAATTCAATAAATGTCACCCTGTATTTGCACAAGTATAAGAACATGCCGAAAATTTCATTCATCAAAAAGACAAACACTACCCCACTAGCTTCTGCTTGTAGGACCATTTCTTGACGATGAATTGCTTCAGTGATAGCTCGGCAATGAGAGGCATATACATCACAAATTGCACCATTGGCCTCCAAGGCTTCTGGCCTGATGGAATGTGAATTTTTCTTCTTTTTTATTTGGGTGAGGGGAACTGTGAAATAAATACTCCATCCATGCAGCTCCTCTTCCAACAACTTTGTGTGAACTGTGGCCCCACACCCCTGCAGCGTTGATGCATGCAGGAACTACAGACATGCACGAGAAAGCATGAGATGAATTTGACAATGATTTGTATGTTTCCATCCGTCTTGTAGAGGGCACATTGAGCATTGTATAAGGTGAATGAGAGTTTGATCGTAAAAGTAATTGTAGATATTCCCGCCACGGTTCTTCTGGAAATAAAAACGTTATAGTGCAAGGTGTAATTTTAAAATTTACTGTAATATTCTGTGAAAACGTATCATATATGAAGTGCAGTTAAAAACTGGCGCTGTTGCAGCGGACGGAAATGGGCGCGACATCGTCAGGAATTTGTTGGGGATATATGGGACAGCATAATGATACCGCAATTAGGTTGACACGACCTTCGTGTCAGGCCACCAGCTATGAGAAACACCTACACAAGTCTGCTTCGCAGCGCATAATCATAAAACTTTTCTCGAAAAAAAAGCACCAAACCCGTGGAAATTTTGAGGAGGCCCCGTGCACCGTTTGGTTAAGAAACCAGTTCGAAGAACGGTAGACAACATTTGAGTGTAAAGCGAATCCCTCAAAGATGACCTCGGACAAGCATCACACCAGACAACATTCGTGCCGTACAGGACTTCGTTGCAGGTGATGGCGCGTACTGTGGCTTTTGTTTCGGGTATAAGCCGCACATTACAACAAACGACACCAACGATCCGAAAAGTGATTCTCCTGTACGAAAATGAAAGGACTCAGTCTGATCCTTTGACGAGGGAAAGAAATCTAAACTGAACTGCGCCCGAACAGGCCATGAAGGCCCAACGAATCCGACTGGCCCTCGTGTCATCCTCAGCCAATGGGTGTCATTGGATGCGGATACGGAGGGGCTTGTGGTCAGCACACCGCTCTCCCGGCCCAGACTGCGAGAGCGTGCCGAGGGAAAAACTCGAGGAAATTCATTGCACAGCTCTGTAACATTCTCCTTACAGTCCAGATTCATGTCCCTGTGACTACCAATTTTTAGGACTGATAAATATTATTGGAGGACACCAGCTGATAAAGTTTGATGACAACGCAGCGGTAGAGGAGTTCGTGTGCATGTGTCTGCACACACGTCCCTCTTCTTTCTTAGGCGATGGCTCCGGGAAACTGTTATGGGACCAGAGAGTTGGGGCCCAAAATAATTACTCGAGGAGTCGATTGTCTGAATGTACAAGCACAAATTTATTTATTAAACTGCACAATAGTGGCACCAAGCATAAATGGCACACTTAGTACAATGTAATGAGTGCAAGTTAATATAAAAATAACAAACAGAATAAAGCTACCAATAACTGAATTTCTACAGCAGTCTCTTATCAAAAAACAGTTTCCAGCCTTTAACTTCCATAATATAGTTTCTGATAATAAAAGAGAGCAGCATGTTAAGACAACAACATTTAAAAACAGTAAATACAAAACCCAAAAATATTACTTGTATGAAACCATAATACACTAGTCTTGCTTTACCCCGTTTATCGAAAAATCCTTAATCATGGAACCCACTGGTCTTTCGATCCAGGTTAGAACGTCGTAAATGAACACATATTACAGGACGGCACCTATAATGAATAAAGAAAATGATACTTCCCTTCTGTCGTAGCGCTCCAAAATAGCTGCCACTATCCTGTCCAGTAATTCACCAGAGTATGTAGCGACTATGTCGCAGTTGGTGAGTTTAGAAAATGTATGCAGCACGTTTTCCTTTTACTGAAGCAGCATTACATGTAGTTCATCTGCACAGTAGTTCAGCAGTTTAGCAGTTTAGCAGTTTAGAAAATGTATAAGGCGTGTTTTCCTTTTACTGAAGAAACATTGCATATAGTTCATCTGCACAGACCGGGCCCTCATATACATCGGACTTGGACGATGGTTTCATTAACCTGCAACAGGAGTATGTTATACACTGGAGCCGCGTTGGGCAGCCGAGTGATCTTGGGCGTCTTTCACGGTTCGCGAGGCTCTCCCCAGTCGGAGGTTCTATGGCATCGGGAAGCTGTTATGGGACAAGAGAGTTGGGGCCCAAAATAATTACTCGAGGAGTCGTCTGGCTGAATGTACAAGCACAAATTTATTTATTAAACTGCACAATAGTGACACCAAGGATAAATGGCACACTTACACAACGTAATGAGTGCAAGTTAATATAAGGATAACAAACAGAATAAAGCTACCAATAACTGAATTTGTACAGCAGCCATCCTCCTTCTGGCATGGTTGTGTGTGTTGTCCTTAGCGTAAGTTAGGTTAATTTAGATTAGCTAATGTGTAGGCCTAGGAACCAATGACCTCAGCAGTTTGGTCCCATAATCCTTACCACACAAATTTTACGTACTGGGAAGTATATTTCATCATTTTAACAGATAATGTGCAAGCACCCGTAACCAGGTCAATAGCGTCACCCTGCTATCTAAACTTTGAGAGAAATGGCGTATATTAATTTGGCGCCTAATAAAGATGCCTTTCATGTTCGTTTTAAAACACACCATTGACACATTGCAAAGGACTGACCACTACTAAATTCAGCACGTTGTCTCCGAAACACAAATGGTGCTCGGTATTCCACGAGAGATACACCGCGGTCAACAGCTCCAGCAGTCTTCTTGAGTAAACTCTCAGCAGAGGCTCAGCACATTCACACCTTAATTCCAACTTCGGCTTCGTACGTGCTTACATAGGCACAAAATGCAGCTATCATGTTTTCCGATCAAGCACTGATACTTCTGCAATAACACCGTTTCACACGGGTGCAAGCGCGCTCCTTGTTCGCGACCAACGCCCGCCACGCTTCCTGCTTGCACCGCTCCAGTCGATAGCCACCTCTCTCGTCGCCAAACACAGCGTGAGGAAGCCGCCCAGCGCTTCCCAGCCCGAACATGAAGCATGGCCCCTTGTTGCGACTATCGATAAGTGCCGACAGGGCACAAAGCTGAAACTCGTGGAAAAATGTGTATTAAATTTAGATGACTGTGCAGAAAGATAGGGAGGGTGTATTTTAGGCTTGGCTGGTTCAAAAAATTTTTAAAAAAACATTGTTGCTTCATATCTGATTTGCCCTCGCATCTTCTTTCATGCAAATATGAAAGGAACACACTGATACATTCTTGAACAGGTCTTCAGGGAAGGAAGTCGATTACTATTTTTTTTAAAATGTTCAATACTAGCGCACTGCTACTCATATCTCTGGAACGATAAAAATGACAAGAAAGGCGATCATAGTGGTTAATATGCTCCTGGAAGAAATGCAAGATTTATTTGATACACATTATATTTTGTTTCTAGAGAAAAAGTTACCTGTGCTGATTCGGATAACTGGGACAGAACGACGTTTTTAAAAACTTTAGAAGATGAAATTGGGGAGATTCTTCAATAAGGAACATGTAGCCATAAATATGAGATAAAATTGCTGCAGCACTGTGTATTGCCTACACATTAACAACCCTCGATAAATCTGTAATTTGAAATAATTTTACTGACAAAACTGGAAAATAAAAAAGAAGTAATATCCGGCGTTCCTCAAGGAAGTGTTATAGGTCCGCTATTGTTCCTGATCTGTATTAACGACATAGGAGACAATCCGAGTAGCCCTCTTAGATAGTTTTGCAGATGATGCTGTCATTTACTGTCTTGTAAAGTCATCAAATTACCAAAACGAATTGAAAAATAAGATATGTATGTGGTGCAAAAATTGGCAAATGACCCTGAATAAAGAAAGTGTGAAGTTATTCACATGAGTACAAAAAGAAATCCGTTAAATTTCGATTCGCAATAAGTGACACAACTCTGAAGACTGTAAATTCAACTAAATAATTAGTGATTACAATTAAAAATAACCTAAATTGGAACGCTCACATAGATAATGTTTTGGGGAGAACAAACCAATGACAGATCCAGTGGCAGAACACTTAGAAGGTGCAACAGGTCTGCTAAAGATATTGCTTACACCACCAGTTTCCTCCTCCGATTGCGAAAACATTCTGTTTCACCCACCTACATAGGGAGAAATGATCATTACGATAAAATAAGAGAAATCAGGCCTCGCCCAGAAAAATTTAATTGTTCGTTTTTTTCCGCGTGCCGTTCGAGAGTGGAACGTAGAGAGGCAGGTTGAAGGTGGTTCATTGAACCCGCTGCCAGGCACTTTATTGCGAATAGCAGAGTTATCAAGTAGATGCAGATGTAGAGGTAGATGTGTAACCCGAATTAGTCATCCACTACGTTAGACTACATTTATTGTAATCGTAAGCAACCAGTTGCATCAATTATCCACTACATTAGAGCATATTTTTTGAAACCGTAAGCAACGAGTCGCACAAGCGAAAGTTCATTTCCTTGACCGGTTTCAGGCTCTTCTTCTGAGGGCTGTATAGAAAATATACCACAAGTAAGTAGAAGTTAGATAATAATATTAAAATTTAAGAACGAAAATTTAAAAAACTTTAAAAATTTAAATGCAAAATATGGTACATCCTTACAACTATAGTACTATCGGGGAGTGTCCTGAAAATACAAGAACAATGTGTAATACAACAATGAATCCATTAATATAAAAAGAGCTCGTGAATGCTTACATGGTATTCACGTGCCTATACAAAAATGGTATATTGAAGCCAAAGAACAAGAGCAGACATCATACTTGAACTGAGATAATCACCTACTGACATTCATATCTTTATCTCTGTTGCTCCGTTGTGGACCTGGGACATCGACTTGTTAAGTAATTGTCAATGTTGATGAAATTCACTAACAGCCTTGTAACTTAAGGCCACCGGTTTCAGCATTTCATTATGTCATCTTCAGGCCACTACATAATAAAATAGTATACATGTAATGTATATCAGGGTGAACAAAGTGAGCTTACAGAAAGTGACTGTTAATCATAACAACACTTAAAGCTTGAAAATTAAAGTAGTGGCTTGAAAGCAAAGCTCTGTGCACTTCAGCACAATCATATCTGTTAGTCATAAAATTATTTAACGCCACAGATTTTCAAGAGAATGTGCAAAAACATTAAAAAGATCAGAAATAGACAGTATACAGTCAGGAAACAAAGCTTGTCTTTTATATATAAAATCCTACAAAATTCTTATAGATGAGAAAACCTCTAGTATATATGAGAACCTATCTTCATTTAAAGTAAAATATCACACAGTATTCTTTGAAGTACAATAGTATGGATATTTACGGCCTACGTTTTATCACAACTGGTGATATAATTAATTGTCACAGCATCAAAAAAATACAGGTAAACGCAAAATCCAACGGCAATCGATATATTAAGAGGAAAACAATATGCAAAGATTACCCTAAGAGTATTCACAAATACCTCCTAGGACTTGGTTGTAAAGCAAATCGAAATAAAAAGATATTATTTGGTTTCCTTTATATCACCTAACAGGTCGGCATTACCACAGTGAAACACCAAGAAGGATTTAAAATCCTACTTAACCAAGGGGAGTCCTCCACGTTCTTAGCCGACAATGTCATACTGTTTCTCTGGGAGAGTAAGGCAATACCCTAATTACTTACCTATAAATAACCACCTATCTAGATAAACACACTTAGCAAGTTGTGTCGCGATAGGTATAGAAAAAGCTAATAGGTAAATGAGTGTGCTGACACCACCACATCATCATAGTTGAAGCCCACAAAGTGAGTAACATCATCAAACTCCATTAACACCGAAACACGTCTTTCTAATAAGAACGTCACAACATTCCCCCTAAGCTGTGTGGAGAAGTAAAGACAACGCTAACACACTGATACTCTGTGTCCTAATCATACTCATAAGATGCAGTCAAGACGTACCGAACTCCCACAAGTGAACTCGGCAATGAGACAATTTGGGTCTAGAAATGCAACTGGCTAAAAAGTGGTAGCTGACGCTCGACATCACAAATTCCCACCATAAGGAAGCAGTAAAATACTTTATTGTCCTAAGTATAAAAGTAGCGTGTAAGATAACAAGAAACAGAAACATTGTCACTAATGAAAACATGCTGCCTAACAAGAGAGTAGACGGCTATTAAGTGGGATACAAAGAGTTGCAGAAAAAACCGAGATCTACAGGCTCACATGAAGGTGACATATTGTATACCTCATCCAAACAAATCAGTGCGTTACAGTAAGGTTGAAAAAGTACATTCATATTAAGATTCTTAGACAGCAAAATTATAGGTGAAGAAAATTTATATTATCGTAAACAATGGTCAAACATATAATAGCTTAAATTAATATAGAGGTGTATAAATAGTGGTGAGCAAAAGCAACAACTATCATCCAAAGAAAAGCCCTCAAAGTAACAATATGAAATTTACCAAAATAAATCCCAGAAACGACTTGCGACAGGAAACTGACGTGCCAGGTTCCTCATTGGTTATTCTAGCAAAATTAAAGCTGTAATATAGTTATGACAGAACCCGGCACGGTGAAATACAGTAAATCGCTAACAAACTACAAGACTACGGCAAAAATGCGTCGTCAAAGAAATGATCTAAATCCAAACAGTGACAGCAAGCTAGATGTTAACTGTTAAAACCATGAAACCACCGAGGCCTATTAAGAATCATATCGATCTCTTATATGACAAGCACTTCTACAAAACAGTAGCACTGGACTAATTGTAGGAGCACCCACTGACGCAGATTAGCCTGTGAAGAACAAACTGGTCTGTACCTAAAAATAACGTCATATGTTGACCAATAATTGCAAAATGCAATACAAAATCCTATTCGACCTCAAGTCAAGACTACTTCACCCCAGGAAACCCAATATTTCTATATGAACACAAATGTATTTGTCCAGTTATGCAATAAGTAAGCACAAAATGCAACCCTATTACTGAAATCGACGCATGATAATCAGTAGACCACGGTAACACTTACTGTTGATACCTAAAAGTGTGAACGAAGATCAGTAAGAGCTAACATTAACTCCTCTGGTGTCGCCCTATCTCATTTAGCAGGAGTTAAAACAACAGTATTAACGCGTATTATATCTAGATGTTGTCATCACAATGAAATGAAAGTGCACGACAGTAATGTAAGTATTACGTCACATATCTTATAATAAAATTTGTAGGGAACTGAGTCAAAAAAATACATTATACATTCTACAAAAGGCTATATCAAGTGACATTTCATGAAGGAATCCTATTTGTGTCAAGACGTATACAATAATAAAATAGGCACGATACCTAACCTAACCATAACATCCCAGCGAGCCCACATGGTGCAAAGCCCCTAAAACTCCTCTGTTCATTTTGTCATATCAATAACTACCATAGAGCATAAGTTACTCACCATATGCACCTTTCCAAATGAACGAAAATGTGATATACGTTCAAAAATCACTGGATGTCGTGAATTTAATCTAAAAACACAAAGCAATCAAGCCTACAGTAAAAATTCAAAATCAACATCAAATCCATACATCCATACATGCTACATGATAACATATCGTTACACTAGTACTTCATTCGAAGACTTGATGGCAACTGAGCAACCCTGCAGTCCAAGAACGTGGTCAAAGATCTTACCTAAGGTACTACCTCTGATCGCGCTTGGAGGGAACCTGTTAGCAAAATCAAAGTACGAAGCGCGCCGTGTAGCTGGAATCTGTAACTGGAATATGTGGAGACAGAATTATCAGTCATTCGTCAGTATGTCAGAAAGTAACGACAGATGAAAGGAAATGTGGGCGCAATTTCATACTTTTATTATAATGAAACTAGTACTGGTACGTATGCACGTCGCAGGTACGTTCGTGAAGAATTGTAACTAACGACATCCATGCCAATTGTGAGATACCGTAAGTTTTAGAACACTTTTCTGAATTGGTGTAACGCTCAGTGTGAAGACAACCAACTTCGTTAACGATATATTAGGTGTACAACTTTGCTTCCACCGTTTTGCAATAGACGGCAGTAGCGGGAAGTGGGTTTGACGTGGTTGGTCATAGGTGTAATACAATAAGCTTAGGTATCTGTAAACATAATGCCATAAAAATATTACTTGATTTGTGATTGCATCATAAGGTTATTCTCTGTTAAGTACGTCAACTTACGTACCTATTTTTCGCCATTTGCGGAAAGTTTTAATTCTCTGCTTTAAAACGAAGAAATCTGCGGCTGTGGCTCTTAAAATGCTGGTTAAGACCAATGGTGAGGGAACTATTAGTGGAAGAACGTTCAGAGATTGTTTTTTAACGCCTTAAGAACGCTGATTTTGATGTTTAAGACTGGAATGGCGGTGGAAGACAGAACTTTTTGTAGCTACTGAAAGAGACGAAGACAGTCACATGACATCATATCCGAAAGCAACTGATGCATTCGAGTCCAGCACTGAAACACAAACGGCCACAACACAGCGATAGACACGTAAAGGTAATTTAGCAGCAGGTCAGTGTGAGACCCCATGTCGCAAAACCAGTCAAAATACACAAGGAAACCTTTAAATGAGAAGTCCTAACCTTCCCGCCGTATTCCCCATACGTTACTCTCTCTGACTACCGCCTTTTTCGATCAGTGGCATACAGTCTGGCTGACCAGCACTTCCGATCATATGAACAAGCGCAAAATTGAAACGATTCCTGGATCCCCACAACAGACCCTCAGTTCTTCCGCCGCAAGATTCGTAAGCTATCCGAAAGATGGGAAAATGTAGCGGCTAGCGATGGGCAATACCATGAATTATAATTTTTTTGTAATTTTTTCGCAATAAAGCCCCGAACTTCGAGATAAAACGCTGGAAGAAAAGTTGTAGACCTAGTACAACGATCAGCTATGTTTTGTCCGATTCGCTGTAAGGTTCCACGTTCCTCTCTGACGGTATCAAACGCTGTAAAGGTGAGCTCAATAAGCTCAGGTACTGTTACAATTGTTGTAGAGTACACATGACTCTTTACACTAACCCAGAGAAAAAACTTGAGAGGGATCAGGTCAGGGGAGAATGTAGGCCAAAGAATTGAGCGTGTCTGTCTGTAGTTGTCTCTGAGATGCTCCCTGGTTCGACGATGAAATTGCACTGGAGCACCAACGGGCTGGGGAAAAAACTAGAGCAAAGTTGCAAGGGGAGAAATTCTGGCAAAGCATACTTCAAAAAGTTCAAATACCATGAACCATTCAAACGATGTGGTAAAGTGTGTGCTTCAAGAAAGTGATCTCCAAGAATTCCTGATCAAATGTTTACTGAGAATGTCACCTAGTAACTTTGCGTACGGGTGGTGCGTCGAGTTTCAACAGCCCATTCGTGGCTATTGAGAGATTTAAAAATATCCTCACTTCCACTCACCAGTAAACAGCAAGATGTCTCCAAAGCTGAACTGCTGCACACTGGCGAAGGAATCAATGCGAGCATTGTCGTCATGGTTCAGAATCGTGCTGTCCCATAATCTGAACTGACTGATCGCGGAATGGATGTAGGTGCGTACTGTGCCAGACCCACCAGACTTTCGCATCTATGTGCACTGAGTGAGTATTTAGAAGAGTGCTTCTTTTCGGATTAGCACCTATGTACTTGTCACGTTACGTCGTTTTCCATTTCCGGGGTTCGTGTCTTTCTCTTTACAGATGACTGACTTATGTCAAATGACACGGTTTCTCGCTCATTCGATCAACGATCAACATTGGCGAATAATAGGATGCTGGGAAGGCGTCTGTTTGGCTACCTTCCCGCGTGTAGCCGACAGGCTGCACTATCATTCCTGCGAGTTTTACGATAACACAAACGCATATAAGCGTTTTCACAAAATGTGTAGTTACCGTCCATGAAGTCAGAACTTAAGTACAGTATGTAATTCACTAAAATTGATAACTGTACACAGACTCAAGTTGCTTAGCTGAGGAATTGCAGCACAGCGCTAGTGGATGAAAGGGTTGAACTGAAGGACAACCAGCACCAAGTACACAAGTCCATACGCACAGGGTCAGATGGGCTATTGTAGTTGTGTGTCAACACTTCACATTCTTTCATCCAGAGTAACAACGTAATGTCAATGAGAGGAATATTGCTAACTAGGTGATAGGATGTCGAACACGCTGCCTCCTCGCCCCCTCCCCCTTCACGCCTCCTCCCCCCCCCCCCCCTCTTGCCAGCGCCACTACCGACCACCAAAGACGTCGACGACCAACAGTAACGGAAACGTTGACTTTATAAACAACTTCTTTATAAACAATATGACGATGTGGTCGCGCTCGGAGTATCGTTTTATTAAAACAAACCAAACAAAAAGAACCGCCTCAACAGATTATAGACAATTTGAATAACACACTTGGTGATATCGGTTTCTTTATAGGAAGAGCACCAGTCAAGACAGCTCGATACATTCTGTAGGGAATTTGTGTGTGGGCCAACTATGAGAACGACTGCTGAAAGATTGTTCTATCAGACACCATTGAATACTAGGCTGATAAGCGTGGAATTGTTTAAATAATGGAATCCACTCTGCTCGAAAACAATTCAGAAGATATATGATTTGGAATATAGACTGTGTTCGGACGAGGCTGATACAAGCATTGGAGGATGGTGGAGCGCCTAGGCAACTTGGATTTGCAGTAAGCAACTACTGGGAGAATTACAACTGCTCAATGATTGTGTGATGAAGCAAATGACACTAGGTTGCTGTGAACTCACTTTTGGACAATGAGAGATTGTGACGAAGATGAGCGAAAAGTTGAACAGGTGACAGTTCAGCCAGTGAATGCTGATACCTCTTACATGCCAACGGAACACGCAAACAACTTAAACTAAATATGACTCCCTACCAACCTTGTGATCATAATGGCAGTACGTTGCACAACATGCAGCGCCGTTCGTGGTGATCACACATTTATTAAGAGTCGTGTCCGGCCTTTTGTAATGTCCAGGGGAGCATCATAAATCGCGGCGAGTTCAATGAAATTATTACCAATTAATGAAAGTGTCATTTTTGTTCGTCTTATTGCGTATTTTTGTCTGATATCTTCTGTACTGTACTGTAGCATTTCGTTCTACGTGTGGTCCATGCTTCGCGCAGGTATGTTACTTGGTATTGACACAGCATGCGAAAGTTACTATTTTTTGTTTAGCCATCGAGAGCGCTGTATTATGCCTCCTCCTTACGTCACACACATAGTCCCCAAGTCCACATCCATCCGCCAAACGCACTGCTTCACTCGGAGTGTTGCAACAGTTAGTTCGACAGTACCAACCGTTTCTCAACATAACACCGGGACTTCTCTACAGTCGCCACCAAGAAGAGCCTAACTGGATATTCAGCACTGTTATTCATCGTTCACTGATGAAGTACTAGACCAGAATTCATATGTAGATCACTGCGAGTGAACTCTGAGCAACATTGCGACACACCATCTTTACATTCAAGTTGCGTAATGCTTATTTTCATTAAATAAATTATTTTAAATTGATTTTAATCCTCGTTGCCATAATTTGTGCAGTAGTTTACGTAAAAGTACTTGGCCCTGTGACGAGACAGTATAATTACGGCATGCAACCTAGGCAACTCATTAACAGCAATTACTTTCGGTGGCAGGGAGTTCTCTTTCTGCCTCATTTCTACTTCATGATAATAGTATTTGGTGAATACAGCAGTTCAATAGTTACTCTCTTATAAGGACATGTTCATGACATTGCACTGGTATTCTTAATTTCTCGATTTTCTTGCGTAATATGGCACTTTAATGTATAGAAAGCAGTTGGCAGTAACCAGTTATCATTAACTGCCTTTATGTTTTGCAAAAGTTTTCTACATTCGTTTCGGCCCTGACTTCCGTATCATTCGTATTTATTGTCGTGTGACTCTTTACACACGAAACTATCGAAACCTGGCGAGAAATTCAAAGAGATTCTGGTCACATGTAAAATGCACGAGCGGAAAGACACAATCAAAAATCTTACTGTTATCAGTGATGTTTGGATGACAGTGCCACTGAAGTAGGGTTACTAAACACAGTTTTCCGAAATTTCTTCACCGAAGAAGACGAAGTAAATATTCCTGACTTTGAATCAAGAACAACTACCAACATCACTAAGTAGATATTCTAAGTAGATATTCTCGGTGTAGCGAAGTTTACAAGTTCCAGAAGTCACACTAGGAAAGGAAATGGGAGTAATCCGATGAATTAGATCCATATCACTGATGTCGATTCTGAACCATACACTGTGTTCCAACGTTATGGGTTATCTCGAAAGAAACCATTCATTAACAAACAGTTAAACAGATCCAGAAACTATTGTTATTGAGAAACTCAGCTAGCTCATTATTCGCACGAAGTAATCAGTGCTATCGGCAAGGGATGTGACACTGATTCCATACATTTAGATTTCCAGCAAGCTTTTGACACCGTTTCTCAGAAGCGACTTCTAGCTAGATAGTGCGCCTATGTAGAATCGCCTCAGTTGTGCGACTGAATTCGTGATTTGCTGTCAGAAATTTCACAGTTCGTACTAATTTACGGAAAGTCTTTGATTAAAATAGAAGTAAAGTCTGGCTTTCCTCATGGATGGTCCTCTGCGGTTGATAATCTACATAAACGATTTAGGAGACATGATGGGTAGCCCTCTTAAGTTGTCTGAAGATGATGCTGTCACTCACTGTCTTACGAAGTCATCAGAATATAAAAATGAATTGCAAAACGATTTCGCAAGCCACCTTTATTTTGCGAAACGTGACGATTGACTCTAAATAATGAAAACTTTGAAGTCATTCACCTGAGTTCTCAAAGGAATGCTCTGAATTTCGGTTACAGGCTAAAATACACAAATCTAAAGGCTGTAAATTCAACTAAATATTTAAGGACTACAAGCACGAGTATCTTAAAATAATACAATCACATAGATAATTTCGTGGGGGAAGCTAACCAAAGACTACGATTTGTAGGCAAACCACATAGAAAATGTAACAGGTCTGCTAAAGAGACCGCTTACGCTATGCTTGTCCGCACTCTTCTGGAGTATTTCTGTGCGCTGTGGGATCCGCATCAGGTGGGACCGATGGAGGACATCGAAAAAGTTCAGAGAAGGGCAGCTCATTGGGAGAGAGCGCCACGGACATGATACGCGAATTATGGTGGCAGTCATTAAAGCAAAGGAGATTTTCGTTGCGGCAGGATCTTCTAACGAAATTTCAATCACCAACGTTGTCCTCTGAGCTTGAAAATGTTTCATTGGTGTCCAGCTACACAGGGAGTTGACAGAAACTAATTTTGTGCTCTGCCTTACAGCAGGTCTTGAATCATGGGGGAAGCCTCGTCAGAGAGGTGCACCGCATGAGCCTCTAGGGAAGTGATTCCAGTGGTGGTTTCCCGTTGTCTTCCACTGATGATGAAATGATGATGAGAACAACACAACACCCAGTCCCTGAGTGGAAAAAATCTCCGACCCAGCGAGGAATCGAACCTGTTCCCCTTGCCTTGGCATGACAAACCGCCGCGCTGACCACTGAGCTACTTCTCTCTTTTTTTCTTTTTTTTTTTTGCATTTTATTCGTTGTTGATCGTTGTGGACAGCACATGATATCTGTTCAAGTTCATTTTTGATTCTTTCACTCAGTTTCTTTTTTATTACAGAGGCCAGCCAGCTCTCTGACCGAACACGCTGAGCTACCGTGCCGGCGTACTTACAGAACTGCTCAGCACTGTCGGGGCGGTCTGGATGACGGAAAGTCATGGAGCGAAACAGAAGAACTATCTGGCGTTCCCCAAGGAAGTGCTATAGGTGCTCTGCTGTTCCTAGTCTATAAAAACACCGCTGATCCTGCTCTCGCGGTCTCGTTCTCGATTCCCGGCGGGGTCAGGGATTTTCACCTGCCTCGAGATGACTGGGTATTTGCGTTGTCCTCATCATTTCATCATCATTCATGAAAGTGGCGAGTTTGGACTGAACAAAGGTTGGGAATTTGTACGGTCGCTGATAACCGAGCAGTTGAGCGCCCCACAAACCAAACATCATCATCATCTACATAAACAGTTTGTGTGGCAACCTGAGCAGCTCTATAAGTGTAACGAGCATGTGGTTATTTCTGTCTCCATTTAAGGAAGAGACCAGTATTGGTTTGATGGTCACATCCCAATAAGCTGTACTTACACTGACAAAGTAATACACTCAGGTGATTTGATGAACCCTCTGCCAGGCACTTAATCGCAAATTGCAGAAAATCATATAGATAGATGTAGAACATCCATGTTCAATGTTCGCAGCTCTGCGTTGGATACTCTCGTATCATCTCACCTGACAGATGGCCTTTATGCTTCTTAGAGCTTATTATGAATATTTCTTTAATGTTTAATGTTACACTGACAGAGTAATACGCTCAGACTAGGTTTTCACTTGTACTTCGCAGAGGGTGTTCAACATTTCCCAAGAGAGCGTTTCAGATGTCTAGAGGATATTTTAGTAATGAGGTTTTGAAAAGGATTCTATCTCCGGAAGTGTACAGTTCGGATACAAAAAAGTTTGAAGGTGCTCCTGTAATCCTCTTGTAATTACTCTCCGTCGCCCTTGCCCCGCCCCCCTCATTTCCCCCCCCCCCAGAAAAAGAAAAACTTCCCTCATTTGTTGCTTCCTCAGGAAGTGTCCCATCGACCTGCTCCTTCTTTCAGTTGCGCCATAAAGTTCTTTTCTCCTCAAACCGAAGCAGCATCTCTTCATTAGATTCTCGACGCGCCCTTCGGATCTGCAGTATTCTTCTGTAAGCCACATGTAAAACTTATGCCTTCTGCACCACTTATCGTCCCGATGTCTTTTCCATATCAGGCTACACTCGAAACAAATACATCGAGAAAAAGCTTTGTAGCCCTTAGATGTTATTAGATTTCAGATATTTCAGAAACATTTTTCTTGGTGTTACCAATGTCCATTTTATACCGTACGTACATGGTTCACCATCAGTCCATTTTGCTACCCAAATAACAGAACTCATCTACCACTTTAATACGTCATTTCCTAATATCATTCTTTCAGAATCGCCTAATTTGATATGACTTCATTCATTACCCTTGTTTTACTTTTGTTGATGTTCATCTTCTAACCTTTCTTTCAAGGCACTATCCATTTCGTTCAACTGCTTTTCCATGTTTTCTGTAAGAGGATTGCAGTATAATCGGCAAAACTGAAAGTTTTACTTCCTCTTTCTGAATTTTAATTCCTATTGCAAATGTGTCCTTAGTTTACTTTATTGCTTGCTCTATCTACAGACTAAATAACACGAGCAACATGCTCCAACTCTGTCTCACTTCCTTGTCAATTACTGCATGTTCTTCGTATCTTTTGACTTATAATTTCAGTCGAGTTCTGTACAAGTTTTGGGTAGCATTTCGCTCTCTCTATTTTATTCCTGACGACTTCTTACCCCTTAAACATCCCAACAACCACCACGACTTATTAGTCGCAAAGAGTGTAGTCCAGTCAACATTTTCTCTGCCTCGTGATTTCTGGGTGTCGTGTGATGTCCTTAGGTTAGTTAGGTTTAAGTAGTTCTAAGTTCTAGGGGACTGATGACCATAGATGTTAAGTCCCATAGTGCTTAGAGCCATTTTCCAGTGAACATTGTCAGAAATTTTTTTGTAAACTACATACGTGGGTTTGTCTTCCTTCAACCTATCCAAAACAAGGAGTAATTTCAAGTATGGACGTCACATCAGTTTAGACGTGAGCGCAATTTAGCTACTTAAATATATTGACATCCGTAGCTCTTCACACCAAAATTGTAGTTGCAAGTACTTGAAAATGGTGATAAAGCCAAAACAGTCTGTCGTAAATAAAGATTACTCATTATAAGCAGCTATTTGTTGGATCTGCTCTAATAAATTCAAAATTACTTCACGTGTTCCTACATCTGTCAGGAACCCAATCTGATCTTTCACAAGCTTAGTTAGTATTTCGCAACCATGACTTCTTAAACTGATAGTTCATTTACACTCACACGCGGTACATTACAAATAAAGAGTACTAGTATACAGAATTTTGAGACGGCATTCACTCGAACTCAGATCAGAATGTCATAGTTTTGCTCACAGTAAACACACTTCACGCTACCACGTACAGAACCTAAAATTTCACTACATTGCATAAGCTGTGGGCTTGCTAAATAACGTTCCACAAGCTAAGAAGACACATATATTCCGAAAATGTTTCGTTCAAAGTTGTCAATTACACTTTTGGCAGTGTGCTCTAAGGTAGCAGTTCACGGAATAGTTGAAGTCTTGTTGTGTTTTACCTTCACTCATACGCTCTGATTATTGAATTCTGTTGCTGACAGGACCTTGTGGCTTTGCTGGCCTCGAGACTCGAACTGGGCCTGCTCGCCCACCTGGTGCAAATCTTTTTATTTGACGCCATTTCGTAGACTTGTTCGCCGATGATGATGAAATGGTGACGAGGACAGCAAAAACCCAGAAAAAGCCAGAATGGATAATATCCCCAACCCGTCCGGGAATCAATCTCGTAATTGAGTGACCAGCGCAACTGACCACAATGCGGAGGACTGGGGCTCAGTTTGATATTTCGAGAAATTTTTGGGTAGGAGGACAATAACCGGGTGGACTCAGCCTTTTGCTGCCAACCGAGGATTTTTAGTCACAAATTCACACATGAGACAAAATTATAAATCCAGTGGCAGTAATCATAGTAAATACTGAGCAAGCATGAAAACGTAATAGGCAAATGCCAGTTGCAATATCAATTTTCTTCTACATTCTGGATGTACCGTTGTGTTGTCTAGATGCTGGACCATCGAAAGGCGAGGGGAGACAGTCTGAACGTTAATGGAATAATTAGTTTGAAAAAGCCACAACGTGCAGTAAATCAGAAATGGGCAGAGCCAATGGCATTCAAATTCGCGACATAGACACACCAGTATGGAAGAGACGGTTCTTATGTGCTAGTCGCTTGCTCATACCACCATAGAATGGCCAGCTTAACCGTCAGAGATTCTTCCCCCACCTCTACAGTCAAAATCCGCTGGAAACAAATGCGCAGGTTGACTACAGGTGCTATTTTTTTGGAGAATAGTCACGCCAATGTGTTTTGTCTTAGATTGTGAAATCACAGAGACATGCTCGCCGAGCCTATTCTGACGCAGACTTCAGATGGAGCCCATTAAATTTGTGATACACGATGGTGGTACTAATTCGTTAGTGCGGAGGTCGGCGCCATCTACTGTAAACATTAATTGGTTTCCATTACTTTGAAGTCATGCGGGTGTAAAGTCACATCGAAAGTATTCTGCTCGTACCACGAGAGTATGTACTTGCTGACATCGACTGCTCTCAGCTTGCGTTTTGAAAGGCATGCGCATTACTCACCGATGCTTATGGTGTGAGACTTGCCACGCTTACTGCCATTTGTATCAGAAGCCATCGTGTCTCATGGTCAGTCACAGTTTCTACTGTAAGTTTCAGATCACGTCTCATTAGATCACGTCTGATTGGGTAGGAATATCTGGGGGCTGAAGGTACTTATGTTTCTTGTTCGATTGTTTTCCCGCGTTACTTTTATTTCCTCAGGAGGATAAACTACCCTACAAGTAATCCAGAATTGTGGACTTATGTCGTCCCATTCTCTAACAAGACTACTCTTATCTAAACTTGTTTTGTAAATTCAGTGTGTTCATATTCCACCGATTTATTTCTTGTCTGTTTTGAGTTTATCGGCTTCCCACTGTCAGTTATTATCTGAATATCTCTGGCGGGGACACCTGCTGCAGGGCGAACTCCGATACTGCCAGGTTCAGGGGACAAGAGATCTGCAGATAACACTCATTTTTTCAGCTGACAGCGAAGCGTAACAGATAGGACAATCGAATCAGTTTAGTTCTTTTCACTGCTGCTTCGGCAGTAGATAATGCACATGTTACACAGTCCCGACGCAGTCAAATATATATTTTTCATGCTTAGCCTGATCATATTACGAAAATATTTCAGAGTTCGTACTATTGATCAGGTACTTTCTTTCCATCTGATATCGTTAGAGTGCACTTTCTTAAAAACCACATTAAAATCAAATTTTTGCTTAATAGTAACACCATTGTGCTTGAGTGCTGTGTTCTCCTATCCGCTTGATGTAAACGCCAGCGCACTCAGACCCAGACTGCCGCCGACAAAACTGAAGAATGCAGCACCAACGGTGACAGTGTGGACGCAAAACTTGAAATGCTCAAAGGTAACTGAACCACAGATCCGCTAAGTGCTTGCAACAACACAGAGAAAAACTTCAGTTGAGCTTTTAAAGCAAGGAGGGAATATCTGCTGTTGTCATACAGCGCGGTTGTTGTTGTTGTGGTTTTCAGTCCTGAGACTGGTTTGATGCAGCTCTTCATTCTACTCTATCCTGTGCAAGTTGCTTCATCTCCCAGTACCTACTGCAACCTACATCCTTCTGAATCTGCTTAGTGTATTCATCTCTTGGTCTCCCTTTACGATTTTTACCCTCCACGCTGCCCTCCAATATTAAATTTGTGATCCCTTGATGCCTCAGAACATGTCCTACCAACCAATCCCTTCTTCTTGTCAAGTTGTGCCACAAACTTCTCTTCTTCCCAATCCTATTCTATACTTCCTCACTAGTTGTGTGATCTACCCATCTAATCTTCAGCATTCTTCTATAGCACCACATTTCGAAAACTTCTATTCTCTTTTTGTCCAAACTATTTATCGTCCATGTTTCACTTCCATACAAATACACACCATACAAATACTTTCAGAAATGACTTCCTGACACTTAAATCTATATTCGATGTTAACAAATTTCTCTTCTTCAGAAACGCTTTCCTTGCCATTGCCAGTGTACATTTTATATCCTCTCTACTTCGACCATCATCAGTTATTTTGCTCCCCAAATAGCAAAACTCCTTCACTACTTTAAGTGTCTCATTTCCTAATCTAATTCCCTCAGCATCACCCGACTTAATTCGACTACATTCCATTATCCTCGTTTTCAGGCCGCATTAGCTCGCTTTTCGAGACAAATGTGAGTTCGAACAAAACATGCAGTCATATGACCGCTTCAGGAAAGCATGTACAGGGGGCGAAATAATATATAGAAACACCATAAACACAACACGCTACCATTCCTGATACGTTGTAGAAAACCAGATGTCATTCGAAACAGCATCTAGTCGTCTCGGAATGGATTGCGACTCTTATATCATTCTGCTTGCAAAATAGTGGAGAGTTCAAATAATGATAACAGCTCATCCTTCTCTCCGAAGTAGACCACATACCTCAATAATATTGAGATCTGAGACAGTGGTGGCGACAGGCGATGCAAAAATTCATGGTCATTCTCACAAAACCGTTGCTGAGTATTTCGCGCTGTGTGAACAGAGGCAAAGTCTTTTTGGAACACAGCATCACCACCGGAAAACAAACATTGAAGCGTGGGCTGGACCTGATTAGCCAAAATGGTCAGATAATCCACGGCAATAGTGGGACCATGGGGCCCGCTCAATACCGCGATATGGCTGCCCAAATCATCACCGAACCCCCGCCATCATTCACTACTGAGACGCAAATTCGGGCAGCACTTGGAAAACAGTGTGAAGGAAGACTCACCCGAGTAAATCAATTTCTTTCATTGCTCCATAGTACAGGTTTTATAGCTTCGGCACCACGTTACCCTGTTACGAAGATCTGCATCACTATGAATGATTTTGGAATTCCAGCTAGCTCTGCAGTTTCCTACTTACGGAGGTGCCCTCGTGTAGTTTCGGTAGTTTTCGTGCTGCCAGGTTATGAGTGTGCGCCGGCCTGAATGGCCGAGCGGTTCTAGGCGCTACAGTGCGGAACCGCGCGACCGCTACGGTCGCAGGTTCGAATCCTGCCTCGGGCATGGATGTGTGTGATGCCTTTAGGTTAGTTAGGTTTAAGTAGTTCTACGTTCTAGTGGACTGATGATTTCAGCAGTTAAGACCCATAGTCTCAGAGCCATTT
This sequence comes from Schistocerca gregaria, assembly GCF_023897955.1. NCBI lineage: Eukaryota > Metazoa > Arthropoda > Insecta > Orthoptera > Acrididae > Schistocerca > Schistocerca gregaria. The sequence continues at coordinate 444,411,211 of NC_064920.1, forward strand.
GCACCATTTTATGCGTGTGCGACTCTGAGTTGTGCAGTTGCTTTTGCAGTTGTCGTCCTCTTACGTTTCGCCAGAGTCCCATTCAGTGACCTTCTCTGCAACGTTTCAAGGACATCGCACAGGTGTCGTTCGTGGCCAAATACACCAGTGCAACGTGGAGTCCTGGACAGCGTCTGCATTTATGTTCGAGCATGCAGTTCCCGCTGTATTTCCTTATTTTTGTGCAACCACTGCATGAGGTTGCACACAGTAAAAGATCATCTTGATGCGCCGTGACAGATGTGTGCCTTGTGAGGCGTGCAGTTCGCCGTGTGGAGAGCAGGGGAGCAGCGGCTCGCCTTAGCGCCAGCGCCCTGCGGTAGGTCAGGCGAGACGCCACGGTGGGGACGGGTGGGCGCCTCACATGAATACAGTCATAAGGGCGGCGGGAGCGCCGGCTTTGTCTTCCGGCTGCGCTGGATATCTCGGCCGAGCGGGGCTGGCCTTCACGCAGACTCGAGCACGCTCTGTGGGAAAAAGAGGGGCGACAACCGCTGCGCCGGTCCCGACTTACGAGTCAGGAGCTGCGTGCACTCGCCGATACTCCCCCGTGTCGCATGCTCCACGTAACTTGAGACGCTGATAAACTGAGCCGATACATTGTCTGTGACTACGTGAAGCTAGAGTGCAAGTCTCGAGTTACAGATGTTATCATACTGAGGTGCAAAGCTAAACCCGGATAAGATTATCGGTCAAATGATACTAATATGAAGTGAATGGTGAAGTCAAGTTTAAGTCAACAAAAGAATTTGCAGTAGAACCGAAGCAGGTGTTCGGAAATTCCCATTACAAGCCTCTAGGACTTGTAGAGCAGAGTGATTAGGTAATAATTTCAACAGTAATCCATGTTTGAAAATGTCATACAAAGAAGCTACTGAGCATCAAAGTTAACAGGCGCCGGCAACTGTAAATGTGTGTTTATACAGCATCATTCTATGATGATATTACAAATTTTTCAGGGCGACGAAGAAGGATAAATGTATCAATTCGACCCAAAAATCCTGGTATGGTAAGGAACTATTCGAAAATTATAACTGAAAATCTTTCTGGTACTTCTGACAGTGGAATATGTGTACTGGTACTGTTATTGCTAAGATTGTGGGGTAAGCAAATTTAGAGGTGGTAGTATGGACGAAACACGAAAAATCGTCTGGTAAACATGGGCTCGAAAACGGGTAGCATGAGGGCCATCAGCACTTGTTCGGTGGAGGAGTCGTTCTACAGTAGCGAAAACGAACGAGTGCTCATAGCTCCTGAAGTATGTGTTTGAGAACTCGTGTTTACTGGAACCTTTTTCTTTGTTTTGGTCCACACTACTATCTCTCAAAGTTGCCTACGCGACAGTCTTATCAACAACAGTTCCAGTATATGTATTGCACCATCATAGGGATCAGAACGGTTTTCGCTTATAACTTTCGACTCGTTCTTTTACGGTACAGTTTTCCTTACCCCAAATCGAGACCTCTATCGTTCTCCAAGTTCCTAGAAAGTTTGTAAAATCATCACAGAATCACCCTGTGTACACGAGTTCCTGCACAAAATATTATGTACTCTCTATGCTCTACAAGACCTAGAGGCCTGTAACGGGAATTTCTGAACACTCTTTATACTCTTAAGAGTGGTCAAGCGTATTTTCTCTGGTATTTCAGCAGATATCTGTAACTTTGTTTTCGCGTAGTGTAACTGGAGTCAGTCCAAACAAATATTACTCATCAAGTATTTCATGCGAAGCCCAGTGTCGAGGGAAAGGATCAATTTTTTGCCTTTAGAAACAAAATGGTTCTTAATGCGGAATTTTACGTGATTATTCGATATAGTAGTCCCACATTAGTCTAGTGCGACTTTCTTTATTGATTAGCGCTAGTGTGATATTCATTTATTGATTTTCTCTAGTGTGATATCCATTTACTGATTTGCTCTAGTGTGATATTCGTTTATCGATATGTATTAACAGTATTAACAGGTACTGTGAAATGAAATGATCACATAGCATTGTTGTCCGGGAGGTCCCATCCGGGCATCCGGGGAAGTTCGGCGCCGAATGCAAGTCTTGTTTCAGTCGACGCCACATTGGGCGACTTGTGTGCCGGTGATGATCTAGGAATGGATGCATCTCTAAAGGACTCCGTAGTGTAAGGTACAGACAATGTATATACATAGACATTCTGATAGTTTAATGAAACTAAAAATTACTTTCAACTTACCTTATACATTAATCGTGTCATACTCAGAATGTGCCGCCATTCTTGAATGACCCATGCACACCTACCAGCAGCGAAGCTGAGGTGACACTCTTATTGCCGTGACGAGTCAGGAAATAGCCTATAACAAAACTGAAACAATTGTCCTGAAGTGGACAAACTGCAACATTGGTGTTTAATCTGATCTTCTGCTTTCTAGAGTTTGCTATCTCACTCTCTTTTCCGATGTTTTGCACTCAACTTGTAAATTTCGCTCTGTATGCTAAATTAGTTGAATAAGTACTGTTAATATCTGAAATATTGCTGTGTGACTTATTTCAGTTCTGCCACCTATGGCAATCCTTCTCATGCATATAGCATGCACTGCATTTTTAGAATTTTATTCCAGGTTTCAAAATTCGAGAGATGGTGATGAGTTGTTGGACGGCCAACGACCGATTTATTGTAGCGTTCCCTCGTTGCTTATTTCTTTAAATGAAAGTAAGGAATCTCTGAGATACTATGTACCGATCAGTCTACAACTGCTTACGTTATTCTTTCCGTAAGAATTGCAATAAGCTGGTCGGTCTCCCGCCCTCTAACAAGAGAACCGACCAGTTTACTCACTGGTCTGATGTAGAAGCGTAAGAACAGGGAGTCCTTGAGGTAAATAAATGTTTCCTACGTCTTTCGTACTGCACTAAAAGGTATACTACATAATATTCTGCCTTCCATCTTGAATGAGGCTATTTGCTTGTAAATTAACAGAGATTGAAAATTAAAAATTAATGCCTCGTCATCCTGCGTCATTCTACAGTCAGTTAAAGACGATGCCTTCCCGTGTACTGCAGCGTCATCAGCGAACAGCCTCAGATGGGTGCCCACCCTATCTTGAGATACACAGCATCCGAAAACATGTACATGGAAATTGCGATGTTTTGTTGCAGTTTCGGGTATGGTATTGCCCTAATTGTTCGTGATAAGTGTGTATGATGCATATTGATAAAGTGTGACTGCTGACACGCAAGTAGAAGTGAATGGGTATATATTGTTTTGCCTCACTGTTACATTTCATTTGCTGTGATATTCCTACATTGTGAGTAAACAGTCGATGTGGATCAGCCTTGCTTACAATTATGCTCACTGAAATGATACTGTTATGAAAAGCGCTTTACAAAATTTATGCCGGCCGCGGTGATCTCGCGGTTCTAGGCGCGCAGTCCGGAACCGTGCGACTGCTACGGTCACAGGTTCGAATCCTGCCTCGGGCATGGATGTGTGTGATGTCCTTAGGGTAGTTAGGTTTAAGTAGTTCTAAGTTCTAGGGGACTAATGACCACAGCAGTTGAGTCCCATAGTGCTCAGAGCCATTTGAACCATTTTGAACAAAATTTATTTCCCTTGTTTTTATATGATTTTATGTGTATTATTTTGGAGAGGATGATTTTATACAATTTGCGCGTCTTGTGTGACTACGTAATGATGAGTCTGGGGTACAAGTAGTCCAGATAATAGCTTAATTGCATTCAATAATTAACTGTTTCGGCGAGAAATTTAGTCAAATGTGTGTCGCTGCACACTAACGATTGCAAATCACGATAATTCATACTCTGAGGCAGTTTACGTAGCTTTAACACGATCTTCCGGGCGTTACATGAACTGCATGGTAAGGCAATTTTGAAAACAAATTTAACTCGTATAGTACGTTTTACGCTGCTTTCAGACAGTTCCGCTACACCATCGTACACCCAAATTTTATGTGTTTATTGGCAAATTAGTGAATTAACACAGTTGAAATACAATGGAAGTCGCTTCTTTCGTTTACAAGTTCACTAAGCCCATTGCTACCTTGAGACGGCGTGCAAATGTCCTTAAATATAATTATTCGGGTTATTTACGCATGCTGCCTATCAGGATCAAGTACAATATTTATCGAGAAACAATCTTTCTTGTCGTTGCATCTCAGTGTGTCTTAAGCGCATGGAAGTTACTTAGGGTATTCATATGCGTGGGGCGAAAAGAGAACCAAAATACGCCCTTATCAGAATCAATGTTGTTCAGCAGCGGAGGGAGCTTTGTGTTTCATCAGCTTAACAGTTTAAAACTGTGTGTCAGATCAGGACTCGAATCCGGAAACTTATCCTCTGTAGGCAGTGCTCTTACCGACTGAGTTACCTAGGTTCACTCAGCCTCACAGCATCTATATTTCCAGTACCCCTCTCGTATTTTCACAACGTCACAGGAGGTCCCTCCTATGCTCTGTAAGATTTCGGTTTCGAGTCCCATTGCAGCACACAGTTTTAATCATTCAGGAATTTTTAAATCAGCGCACTCTCCGTTGCAGAGTGAGAGATGCATTCTGAAAACGACCCCGAGTTTTTGACTAAAGTCATTTCTACGCATATCTGTTCTTCCAGGAGCACCAGTTTATCAAAGTATGCGGGAGAACGTCTACGAAGTTGTGAGACTAGGCAGCTGTGATGGCGGGTCGTGAGCCGAGGCTGTATGGTTTACAAGAGAAGTAGCCCGACTCTAAAAGGTGTAACTCTGGTGTCATTGTTGGCTGCAGTGGCTTCCTTGCACTAGTGGAAGCCATGATATACAGTAAGATCTGTCGACACTTTAATAGTGAGAAATAAAACTAATAAGCTTCGGATAAGCGAGCCAAATTCAGTTTTTGAGGTAAAACACCACCGTCCTTTCCTGTCCCGTTCCTGTCCCACGCAATATTTTTGTTTATATAGTGAAGGGGTGAAACCTGGAACATCTTTGCTCCGTTTCTTTTATAAATTTGTATTTATTTCCCTCACTAACGAAAATTTCCCCACAGAGACAGAGCGAGGTGTTTGCTAGACGAAAAAATATGAAATTGTGTAGTCGAAGGATAGCTCACGAGAAAAAGGAATTAATAATTTTTAGGACGTTTCTTAGGGAGAACAGACTTTTTTGGTACGTTAAAATGAGCATAAACAGTCTCGTGCACAAGATACCTTCATTTTTGTTGCTACCCGTTCCGGACAGTCTTAGACCATCTTTCGACCACTTACCATCATGTTAGTTGGTGACGGTGAACGGAGCAGGAGTTATGGCTCTGCGAACGTCAACTGTAATTGATTTTCATGAAGTCGTAACACCTGCTTCGTTCACCGAAACCGCCTAACAAAATATTAAGAGGACTGAAGATGGTCTAAGACTGTCCGGAACGGGTAACCACAAAAATAAAGGTTTCTTGTAGTCGAGACTTTTCATGTTCATTTTAAAATACTAAAAATAAAGAAAAAAGAATATTACGATGAGGCATTTAGTAAAACAATAAGGGATCAATAATTTGGTAATGCTTGTACCCGTGGTCTAGGGGTAGTCTGCCGCCGGCAGTGCTGCGAGGCGGTCACGCGCCAGAGCGCTGCGGGCGAGGCGCGCACGGTGTGTTTGTGTTTACTTCGGGCGCTGTAAGTGCCGTTTTCCCTTCTAGACCACCATGGCGCACAACTATCGGAAGAAGACATTACGTTTCAACTTTTGTTCCGACTTACCCGACCCAAGGCCCTGGAGGTAGAACGATTTATTCGCGATGAAGTTAAAATATCACCAACGGATCTAATTGGTATCCACTTGTCGGTAGTTAGCAGTACCGTCTACGTCAAAATGATCAACGATGCGGCGTGCGACAAGGTGCTTCAAGAGGCAAAACGTGGACTGCGCTTCTGTAATTCCGACGGCAACGTCGGACCCGTTACCGTCGATCACGCAGGTCTCGGCACACGGACGATAAGGATCTTCGAACTGCCGTTCGAACTACCTGCAGACGTCGTCATCGAGGCGCTCCGTCCCTATGGCAAAGTTCTGGAACATATTGCCGAACGATGAGTACAATTTCAGACCTATCCCGTTTTAAACGGTGTTAGACAGGTCCGCATCGAGTTGCGGAAACACGTGCCTTCCTATCTACGTATATGAGGCTGCCGTGCCATTATAATGTACGACGGCCAACCTCGAACCTGTTCCGGTTGCGGGAAAGAAGGTCACCTACGGTCTGAATGCATTCAACGACGTGTCGCGCAGCTCCCGTTGTCGGAAGCGTCCGTCACACCCACGATGTCCGCCCTACCGGTCACTTACGCAGCGGCTCTTGCCACGTCTACAGTTTCGTCCAGTCCGTCGCCCGGACCCTCCGATCGGCACGTCCCACCATCCCAGTCACCTACGGATGGCGCAGACGTCCCAGCTGACAACCTTGCCACCGAACAGGCTCCCGCACCGGACGCTGAGGAGAACAGTACTTCGTCACAACACCTGTTTGACAATTTCATTGTACCCACCGACGCCTTCGAACCAGGTCGACGCTCTTCCTTGCCGTCGTCCGACACTGAGGAACACGTGCGCAAATAACGCTCGCCACGTAGTCGCAAACGCCGTCGCAGTTCACCCACGGGCTCTCAAAGCGTCGTCACCCGCGACGACGAAGACGACACCCAACCAGCCGACATTTCCACGCAGAGGTCGGCGGACAGCTTTCACGATGAACGAGACGTTTCGCAGGACGGGACCACTATGGAGGTCGCCACGCACAATGTAACGATCGGTGCGCCGGTTGAGACGCCTGTCTCCGCGCCGACAACTCCAGATCTCTCTCACCTCGACGCAATTCCCATGGACATTGGACAGACCCACGGCACAAGAGCATGGGCCATCGAGATTGAGGAAGATACGCCCTCTCCTCCGGATGAGTTGCCTCCGCCGGACAAGGCTGCCTGTTAACATCAAAAGCGAGGCACTGCAGCTGATGGGACGGGACTTCCTGTCGGTGCCCTCCTCCTACTTCCCTTGGTGATGGTAGATGCGCGTCCATCACCGCTGAAACAAACGTACCGGTTTGCCGCACTGAACATCAACATGATCGGCACTGCACCCAAGCTGCAACTCCTATGTGACATGCTTCGGGCCTCTGACGTCGACCTCGCCCTTCTTCAGGAAGTACGCGTTGCCACACTACCTCCAGTCTACGGCTACGACTCATACACGTCCACATGTGATCAATCAGGGCGTGGAGTGGCTTTCTACATATGCAAAGGAATCCTACTCAAGGACACTACAATCCATCCCTGTGGAACAGGCATGGCTGTTACCATCTTCGACACGCGCGTCATCAATATCTACGCTCCGTCTGGCTCCTCGAACCGTCGGCAGCGGCCCACTTTCTTCGGACATGACGTGGCGCCCCTGTTTTCTGGACGCTATGATCGCCTTCTCATGGGAGGCGATTTCAACTGTGTCCTCCATCCGCAGGACCAAATGCCTGGTTATTCGCCTTGCCCGGCGCTTCTCACCTTAATCGAAGATTTTCATCTAGTGGACGTTTGGGAGAAATTCATGGCAATACCCCCGGTTTTACCCATTATACAGCACATTCTGCGAGCAGACTGGACCGGTTTTATGTCTCTGCCCACCTTGGCAATGACGTCGCACAAGCTGAACGGTGGCCCCTTGCATTTTCGGACCACTGCGCCGTCATTTGCTCCTTGGCTTTGCCACCTCAGTCAGTGTGGCGCAGAATACCTCCCTCCTTAATGATCCACACTGCCGACAATGTATTGCCACTACATGGGCGTCTTGCAAAAGACGCCTTCCGCAGTACACGTCCACGTTCCATTGGTGGCTCAAATGTGCCCAACCTGCGATCAGAAAGGCCTTCATACAATGTGGCAAGGAAGCAGCAGCATGGCATCGAGACACCACAAATTTTCACTAGGCCGTCCTCCGTGAGCCGTCCTCCATCACCTGACACCCATAGGAAACGACAACGTACTAAAGCTCGTCTCCTCTCTCTTCAACGTGCACGACTGCATGGTGTCGTGGTGCGTTCCCGACGACAAGACCTCCTACACGACGAAACCCCATCCACAATCCATGCCGCATCCGACCACAGTCGTCGACGTCGACTTTTCGTCCCCAACATCACGACCTCCGATGGTGTTCACCACACAACACAGGCGGCGGTGGTGTCTGCCTTTGCTGAACAGTATCGCCAATTTTATGATGATGAACCGATGGCGACGCCCATTCCTGATGATCTCCGTATTTCCCCTGATCGGACCCTCACCGAAGCGGAGTCAACGTCCATGATGTCTGCAATCACCGCAGAAGACGTGATAGATGCGATCAACAAAGGGGCCAAGAACAAATCACCCGGACCAGATGGTCTCCCAGTGGAATTTTACCGGGCGTTCGCCACGTTAATGCTTCCTCGCTGGACGGAAATGATTCAGGAACTCTTTACTCCGTCCTTCCCAATTCCACCTGAATTCGTCACTGGCATTCTTCTACCTGTGCCTAAACCGAAGGGAGGGTCTCATGTCTCTGCATATCGCCCCCTTACACTACTGAATGCAGACTATAAAATCTATGCACGCCTCTTAGCCGCGCGCATACGCGCCATCGTACCTACGGTCCTTTCACCTGAGCAGACTGCACGTGCTTGTGGGGCCACCTTACAAACAGCCCTAGGAGAATGCCGTGACCTCATTGCACTGGCGTCAGTTTGTCGCCTTCGTGCAGCACTGGTATCCGTCGATTTCACGAGTGCCTTTGATCGCGTTCGACACCCATTCCTCCTCATGGTGGCGACACGTATGGGGTTCCCATTACACTTTGTCGACGCTATTCGCCGGTTACTACTTCCCGCGGTCTCGATGGTACAAGTCAATGGGAGGCTTGTAGGACCGATTCCTATACGCCGCTCTGTACGTCAAGAATGCCCTATGTCTACTTTACTATATGCCATTGCACTTGAGCCCCTCATCACTGGACTTACCGGGCCTCACTTTGCGTGACTACACCTTTCACTGTAGAGCTTATGCAGACGATCTCCTCTTTCTCACCTGCTCCTCCACGGAACTCAATGACGCCATCCAATGGATCCACCAGTATGAACGTCTTTCTGGTAGCATTCTTAATGTCCGTAAATCGACTATGATGCACATTGGGCGCGGCCTACCGGCTATGGTGCCGAACCCACTCCCAGTCAGTACCACCCTTCGTTACTTGGGTATCGAATTTACGAGCTCCACAGTGGCCCTGGCATACCGGCGGCTTTTGCAGTCGATTCGGCACCATGTCCGCGGTCAAGTGCACCGTAACTTAAACCAACTCCAACGTGTGTCCTATGTCAACATGTATGTAGCCCCTAAACTGGTACACGTCGCCCAGATCCTCCCAATGCCGTTACTCCTTGGCCGCCACATCCAATCAGCCTTTGGATATTTGTGTCAGCAGGGGCACTTTTCAAAGTCCGCTACAACACTCTAACATTGCCTCCTGTAAAAGGTGGCCTCGGACTCATCAACGCGCGGGCACGATCTTCTGCACTCTTTGCCCACACTCTGTTGCGGCACTGGCAGGGGACGATTCCGTCCTTAACACGCAGTCTCTCAGATATCCTCCGACCAGCTTCTCTCGATCCACCGATCAATGTGGCACCTATTTCTCCATTAGTATACCACGCCGCCAATTGTTTCATAGAACTCAGCTACGTTCGGGCCGATCTTCCAGTCACCTGTCCTCCCCGTACAAAAGATTATTATCATTTGTTTATGCTGTCCAACCCTAGCGACCCCATGGTGCTACAGCATCCTGACATTAACTGGCGCACGGTTTGGGAGTGTGTGCATGCACACTTTTTACCGTCGTCTGTGTATGCACTCTGGTATGTTTTCGTCTATGGAAAATTCCCAACTAATAGTCGACTTTATCGCATAGGACTGGCCATCTCCCCACTCTGCCCTGACTGTCAGCTCGAAGACACCGACGAGCACCGTCTTACGTGCCCCCTGAAACAAAACGTATGGCTCATCATCCAACGAATCGTGGGCTTTCACCTCCGCGCCCCGCCAACGACGGTAACCCCAGATTTCCTGTTGTTGCCCCAGACATTTCACTACCCTCTGGCGAAGCACCATACCCTCATCTGGTTTCGAGGACAGGCTTTAGAATACCTCTTTCAAAGTGGTCCGCATACAGTCCTTGACTTCTGGTACAAAGTTGTGACCGCGCATAGCACCCTCACCCGAAAACCATCTTACCGACAAACTTTTGCCAGCGTCTCCCTTGACCCCTGACCCCCCTCAAAGTTGGGGTGTACTACGCCTACCTGTCACATGATGCAACACCCTTATCCACGCATAGACTATATATATATATATATATATATATATATATATATATATATATATATATATATATATATATAACTTCCATGGTACTAAGCTGTAGAGGGCAAAACTGTAGAGGAAAACAGAGATTGGAATATGTCAAGCAAATAATTGACGACGTAGGTTGCAAGTGCTACTCTGAGATGAAGAGGTTAGCACAGGGGAGGAATTCGTGGCGGGCCGCATCAAACCAGTCAGTGGACTGACGAAAAAAAAAAAAGAGAAACAGCCAACGGCCTTGCCGCAGTGGTAACACCGGTTGCCGTCAAGATCACAGAAGTTAAGCGCTTTCGGGCTGGGATAGGACTTGGATGGGTGATCTGCTGTTGGCAAGCGGGGATGCACTCAGCCCTTCTGAGTCAAACTGAGGAGCTACTTGAGTGAGAAGTAGCTGCTCCGAACTCACTGACATAGGGCCGGGAGAGAGGTATGCTGACCACATACCCCTCCATATCCACATCCATTGACGCCTGAGGGCTGAGAATGACACTTTGGCCGGTCTGTAGCGTTGACCTTCATGGCCTGTTCGAAGGAGAGGCGGAGGAGGAGGAAGAAACTGCTGATGATGGCTGAAAGACTGTTGTGGATGCTCAATGATGATGTTTTACAGGGGACAAAATGGAATATAACGTAGCTACAAGTCGATCAGTAGAACTATTATTATGAGAGGAAGGACAAAAATGTTTACCAACCACCTAGAAACTTGCAGTGTGCACATTTGGTAGAAATGCCAGCAGTACATAGTGATGAACAGTGCTTTGTGTAATCTCGGCTGCTGTGATATGGTGATATGATGATCGTCATCAGCTGATGGATGTAGTGGGAAAATGTAACTAATGTAATAAATAAAAAGTACATTAAGCGATACATGTGGTGCTAGTTGCACAACAGAAGACAAAGGGAAGGTAGTTGCTTTTAATAAAGATGTACAGCACAGTTGTGATATAGTGGAACTGCAGAAAATTCGGAGACTTAAAGGGTTCTGTCAATATGTTGACTTTGCCTAATGTTTTGATTGAAATCTTACTTAACTGACACTCTGAGAGTAATTTCTTGCAACACTGTACAGAACTGCATCACACATATCAGACAGTGGCCAGACATACACCTTGTATTAGGCGGGCAAAAGACGACTTGCCCAGAAAATATTTCATGCACCTTGCGTTAAGCAACCGAACTTACGTAATTTCCACCCGGCCCGGATGATGTAATTTGGATTGCCTATCTTAAGACAGGTGAAATAGTTTCTGGACCAGTTTAGTTTTGCTTATCCTGTAATAGACTGATGCTTAAGTTTGGAGCGTTTTATTTTGCTACCACAACAACGCACTACGAATGGTTTACCGTTTCTCGGCTGGAATCTCGTGATAGGCATTATGCCTTGAGCCATGCAGAGTTGGAAAAAGTGTAGCAGATTGGTGAGGTAAATGGACGGACTGTCACGTTGAAAAAAATATTCTGCTGTGTGAGCTTCACGGAAGTTCACAGGGAGCTCAACAGATTCAATGTACCCATACCGTCTTCGGAATGAATATCAATGGCGAGAGCACATCAAGAACATCCTTTTGCTGCTCGAAATAAATCCACTTTGAAGACAGTGTTTTGCCACTGTTACAACGCCGACAGCCTTTCGTGGAAGCCTGAAAAAATTAACCGATTTAAGATCGTGCGAGATTTGTACTCAATGGAGAAGATGAATAAATTCAGCAAATTTGTATCGCAAAATTTACGTGAAATCAGTGAAGTTGGTTGGTGCGTACTGGTAGCTCGTCGAAGCCTTGAGTAAGAAAGAAAACACCGTATAAAAGTTTTTATCTACCATACACTTAATACACTAATATCTTTTTCTCACAATCTAAGAAAATCGACTGCAAAAATTGAGATGACAGGGAACCGTGTGACTGCCTCACCCTGCTAATACATATAAGTAAATATCCAATAGCGTAGTTGTGAAAAGAGACCGTACGCCATTAATTCTTCCGAATTTGGATGCGTGCACTTCCACCATTTTTGTACTGCGTTCACCAATGTTAGAGCGAAATCGTGAAATTGAGTTTTCAACCGCCACTTTATCTATGTTATATCCAACAGTCTTTAGAAGGACACCTCAGATAAAGTAGATGCTTACGAATTCAGTTCGGAACCGCGCTACTGCTACGGTCGCAGGTTCGAATCCTGCCTCGAGCATGGATGTGGGTGATGTCCTTAAGCTAGTTAGGTTTAAGTAGTTCTAAGTCTCGGGGACTGATGACCTCAGATGTTAAGTCCAATAGTGCTTAGAGCCATTTGAACGATTTGATGCTTATGAAACACACATGACTACTTCTTCAGCTCTCTACAAGATATGTAATTTAAGAACTACTAGCGTTAAAGGAGAGATGTACCTGGGATACGTTTTTCAACCTGCTATCGGTAGCGGGAAAATCAAAACTGTTTTATTCGCAACATTTAGCTACATCTTCCAGCTACTTCTCTACATAGCTTCCGCTCCGACTAAGGAGAGGCCACGACGATGCGATCTCGTATTTGCTTCAAACTTTATACACCTTCAGTAGGCCATTAAAACAACATAATGTGCAAGTAGTAAAGTGCACTACACTGGCAACTCAGAGAAAATAACAATGAAGTTTTTCGCGTCTATTATGTATCTGTTGAACCTGGCGGAAGGTACGGACCATAAGAAGTCAGTGTGGTTAAGAGGTTATCGTGTGCGCTCAGCAACAGGGTCGTGGACGAGCCGACACTTAGAATCACGCTAACACATATTTTTTAATCTGTATTTCGTCACTGGTCAAATTTTTCATTTATGTGACATTTGAGAGATAATATAATAAAAATAAAGATGAGAATTCCGTATGTTATTTGGCTATTTAGTATTTTAATTAAATTTTCAAGGAACGGGGACAGGCTTAGAATGCCCAATTCAGACCTCCGTAATTAATTATGCGAATGACGTTATTCAGTAATATAGTAAGTCACAACGTGCCAGAAAAAAAGAGCAATGTACAGTTACTCGACGGATATGCTATGGACATAACACGTTGCAGGATGTTGTTTGTCAAACAGACGTGAAAAACATAAATTGAACCGACATCTACTAGACCGAATGAATGAAGATTTCCCCCGTTTACAGTGAATGTTCTGAGTTTCTAAGGGAAAGACACCTGGTTCACATTTTGAAAAAAATTCTTTTTCTTCCGATTGTTCGGATGCAAATCATATACGACCACTGATACAAAACTACGAATTAAAAACTAAATTTGTGCGGGGATCGAACCGTCGCCTCCTCCACGTTCGTTTTCTGTTGTCCGAACGCTAACCACGTTTTTTTTTTTTTTTTTCAAAAGAAAACATATACTCCAGTTAGACTGGTTTCTCCTTCCAGTAAACAAAAATTAGTCTCCTTCGTCTTGATGGCGAAGAAGTAATCTTTTGGAACAAAAAAAAAGTTTCTCAAAGCCAAAATCTAATTTCATTTTTCTTTAAGAAGAAATTATGAGGAATAAATAAGGAAAAGTTTTTATTTTATTTTATTTTATTTTATTTTAAAGTCGTCGTGCGACTTGTAGTTAAAGACCAGTTCTTACAGGAGCGCCTGAAGTGTCTCCGCCTACATCAGGCCAGCTCGTCCAAAGGTGTCTTCTCATTGCGTAGGAGTGGGTGCTGGGTAGCAGATCTATTCAGTTCGGTTCGGTTAATACAGTTTTCAGCTTCTCAGGGCTTGGACCTTCCAGCTAAGAGGTGGGTCATCGAAGATGCTCCGTAAGAAACTGGAAAAATATTGCTTACAGCGTGGGTTTCGTATCAGGACGCAGTATCGTTCGTTGAGATAAGTCCAATATTCTAGCGTAGACTTGTCACCAGAAGTAAAAAGGTAGCGGATCGTGTGGCCACAGATCCAATTCACAGAGTGAGTTTTGGTGGAGGGGTAGAAAGTCTAATCGGGGTACAAAAGCAAGTGAACGTCGATCTGAGCTGGTGTCTGTCGAGTAAGAAACGCCAAAATTCGCCGCGCAAGTGTCGAGACGTCGAACGCTGTGTCACAGTGGAAGCGCTGGACATCCGTGTCATCCACTCCACAGTGGGTTCAGAGAGATGAATCGACGAGATGGATGCGGTGTTGACGATCTCGGTTAATTTGCTTGCCATTCACGGTGATGTACCACGCTGATTGAACGTCTGATTCGAGAAAACGCGCATGGATCGCCTTCCATATGTGTCGCCACACGTACTGTGGATACGTACGTTCGATGGGGTTGGACGGGCGGCACTGCTGTAACAATTCGGAAACTGTTTTCGTGAGGTACAACCGTGTATGCGGTAAGGACCGGTAGACATAACTGAACTCCAGGAAAAATCGTTGGATGTAATAAAACGGGGTTGGAATGGTCGATACCAGTACTGGAGCGGACAAGGTGGCCGGCGCAAAGTTGTGAAGCAGGAGGCTAGTAAGGAAGTAACAAGTCAGTCAAAGTTCGCTGTACAGAGAAAATGCCGGTAGCGCAATTTAGATTGATCGTAACTTGACCATGAACTATGTCAATACCTCATTTCCATCTGCCATGCGGATGAACGTTAACAACGTTGTAACATCTGCTCCAGTGACGAGTAAAATTTTCATAACGCAACTGCGCTGTGCGGAACATCAGATGAATATGTTCCGTACTTATCAAGGAATGCAGCGGCAAACAGCAATAAACTACAAACCCAGGTAATTCCCTCGCCAACACGGACATCGCCAACGTAAGCGCCGAGGCGGCCGCGGCTACGATCCCCACTCGAAACGAAAGGCACGCGCCCACACTGACATAGACACGACTGCTGGTACGGGGATACCGCAGCTTGTCAGGCTAGTAAGGCTCTGCTGGCAACGATGCCAAAGTTTTGGATGGGAACTGACGTAAAGTGCCTTGACACGAGTAGGCACGCTGATGAGTCCCACCCCGCCAGGATCTCGTGGCAGTGCAAGGGATTCATATTGCACCTTGAATAACATCCCCGAGCTGACGAAGGAGCCGAAAGCCATCAACAGTCGTCGGGCCAGGAGATTTGGGACTGGTAGTACTTGAGCCACGTGTGGTATACGGGAAGCATGATACATGTTCACGTACTGCGCGCGTTGGATAACGTCGAGAGCTCGTAGCCGGTGATCTGCGAGACTTGCTCTGATTGTCTGTAGCAAGCGTCTACCATTGATAGTCGCTGAGCGGCGCAGATCTGCTACGAAATCAAGTCCAAGACACCGTATGGTGGCGGCGACACCAAGGGGCGCAACGCATCTCTCCGGCAAGCCCTCACCAATGAGCAGGACCTTGGATTTTGACACGTTGAGGCAGCTCCCCGATGCTTCACCGTAAGTCGCCACCCATGTCAGTGACGCTCGTACTTCATCTTCACTGCGCAGATATAGTAGTATGTCGTCTGCGTAGGCTGTACAACAAAAACGGTGGCCGCACACAGCCATACCTTCCAAACGTTGGCGCATGCCCTGGAGCAGGGGTTCCAAGGCGAAAGCATACGAAATCGTGGAAAGAGGGCAGCCTTGTCGTACAGATCGTGCGATGACCAAGGCCGGTGTGAGGCGACCATTGTACATGATTTTAGAGGTTGCACTACTCAACAGGCGCATAACCACTGTGACAATACCTCCAGGAAATCCCATATGCTGAAGAACTGTCCGTAAATAGAAAGTGGTCAACACGGTCGAAAGCCCGGATAAAGTCCAGTGAAGCCAAGGCGCCAGGGAGACGTTGATAATGCGCCTATGCTATCATGTCTCTGTAACGGCAAAGGGCCGTACGGATGTTGTTGTCGCCTCCTAGGGAAGTCTGGTCGCAGGATGTGATGTAACGTGCGACCTTCTTGAGCCGCGATGCCAATAGCCGTGTGAATATTTTCATGTCGCTGTTGAGCAAAGTAATTGGTCGATAGTCCTGGACCCTCGATAACCCGTGCGGTTTATGGACGGGGATAATAATGCCATCTAGAAAGGCCCTCGGGACCACTGTCATCGGTGACATCAGCTCTTGTGCGATTGCCGTCCACATGAAAGCCAACAAATAGTGAAAACTTTTAGAAAATTCGATGGGTATACCGTCAGGTCCAGGAGATCTGTTATCGCTACCCGCCTTGATAGCATCTACTACTTCATCTGTGGTTACGTCGTCTTGGAGGTCATGCACTGCATCCTCCGCAAGAGTGTTCGTGGTAAGCTGAGCGACTTTTGTGATCAGGGCTGCAGAATGCGGTACGGCTGCGTATAGTCCGGCAAAATGAGCATGGAGAGCACGACCCATACTTTGTTGAGTGTCTTGCCGGCGCCCTTCCACATCAGTGAGTACTTCGATCAGAGCTCGTCGTCGTCGTTGTCGTTCCTGAATGACGTGGTACATCGACGGACGTTCTTGAGGGATACGATTTGATGCACGAGAACGGACTACAGTTCCTTCCAAGTAACGCCGCACGATCAAGGAGATGTGCGCCTTCGTGCGATGGACCATCGACTGCCGGGCTGGCGAGAAAGGCATCGTCACACAGTCACGTAGTATGGTGTAGTAGAAGTGCACAGTATTAGTTTGCCACGCCTTAAATTCCTTCCCATAACTCATCAGTGCCTTCCAGAGGGTCGGCTTTGCACAGGCGAGCCACCATGATAAGGTTGAGTCATAGGCTTCTCGACGATGGCGGCAGCGTGCCCACGCTTCTTCGACCATTCGGCGACAGTCTGAGGAGGTCAGGTGAGCGACATTGAGTTTCCACAGACCACGACTATGCCACATTCGCTCTCGGGCGAGAGTGACGTCACAGAGGTACGCATTATGGTCTGAAAAGGCCATAGGCCAGACTTCCGCATGACGTGTGGCATCAGCAAGGGAGCGAGTAACGTAGATGCGATCTATGTGGCTCGACGAGTGAGAGGTGTAGAATGGAGCTCCTTCCAAGTGTCAACAAGTCGTAGACGGTCGATGACCACTGAGAGAGATGCACAAGGTGAATGTCGCGGTAGTTGGTCCGCGGGCTCTTGTGTCGAGTTAAAATCCCCACCGAGTACCAAATCGTCCTGCGGACCTGTGAAGAGGGGTGTGACGCTTTCGGCAAAAAAGTTTGTCGGTCATGAGGGTGGACAGTTCCGGACGGAGCGTAGATATTAATAATACGCACGCAGAACAGTGTGAGGGCCATACCTCGCGCCGTGGGGACGTAGATGACGTTCTCTGCAGGGGGTCCGTCGCGTAGCAGGATGGCGACGCCGCTACCGGTGTCGGATGCGGGGGAAACATGTGCGGTGTATCCGGAGGGAACTAAGAAGTCTGCCACAAACACTTCTTGTAAGAGTGCTATATTAACACCCGCAGAGTGTCTCGGAACATGGCCAATTTGTGGGGGGCACGAATGGTGGCAAGATTAATCGTGGCGATACGATATTTATGTGTACAGCCATCCTCAGTATTTGCCGAATGTGCGGTAGAAGTAGCCGGCAGGTGGAGACCCGCCGGTGTTGCCGCAGTGGTGATAATTACTGGCGGGGCGCCAGCCCCAGTATCGCCGAGGTGGACTCCTGTGCAGACACGCTGGCAGTCTGTTCCACTTCCTGTTCAACGTCATCGGCCCAGGAAGCTGACGACGCGGACATGTGACGGTCACGTACTTCCGGAACGGGTTTTGTGGATTCCACAACATGAGTGGCAGGGAGACCGCCGTCATCATTCGTTGACAACGGTGAGGACACGTCCCTGGCTGGGAGAGTAGGCGTCACAGGAGGGGCGCCTGTTGCTGCCATATCGCGGAAACTGGACGCAATGTGAGAGATCACCGTCAGACATCAGGTCGACATCTCGCGGGGCCGTCTGAGAAAGGGCGTCATCGGAAGGCGTTCGTCTTCGTTTCCTGTGTTTGCGAGGCGACCGCTGTTTTCTGATGTGGCCTTCTGAATCAGAATGTGATCGCCCGTCGTCTGACGCCGAACCTGTCTAGACAAAGGCAGACGTCGGCACGACACCGAGGTCGACGTCCATGGTTCCAACAGGAACATCGGCTTCGGTCTGCAACCCGGACGGTCCTGAAGCGAGCACTGGAGGCGACGCCGTGCTGGTGTCGTCGGCGCGTTGGGCTGCGGCGGGTGGCGTTGACGACGTTGTTGGCGCAATCGGGAGTGGCACGGCGGAGTCCTGTGCTACCTTGGCGTAGGTGATGGGTAAGGACGTGACCGTCGAAGCCTGGGTCTCTTCACGTAACGGCGTCTGTGTTAAACGACTGTGTAAGCATTCGGAACGTACATGTCCCTCCTGGCCACATCCTGCACACGTTCGTGGCTGTCCATCGTACATGACGATGGCCTTCACACCGCCAATCAGAAGGTACGAGGGGACATATTTCGTCAACTCAGATTTTATTTTCCGGACGCCATTTAGTACGCGGTATGTGGTAAATGTTTGCCACTTCTCCGCGACGTGACCCAAGACAGTGCCATATGGTTGGAAAGCGGGAGTAACCATATCCGGAAGCACCTCGAACGGGAGCTCAATCACCCGCAAAAACCGGAGACCGAATCCAGCATGGGCGACTGTCACAGCACCCATATTTCCATCAGAGTGTTTAAGCTTTAGGCCGGTGGCATGGCGGTGAATTATGTCAGTGCAAATTTCCTCCGTCGACATCTTGATGTAAACAACACTTCCAGTGATGGAAAAGTGTATGCCGATTACGTCCTGGGGGTTCAAACGTACATCCTCCCGGATGAAGTGTTCGACTTCGAAAGCTCTGGGTCGTGGATGTTCGGCCTGAAACGTTACTTTGATCGTTGCACAGCGGTACGAGTGCGCCATGCAGTACGTTAGTACTGGACTCGATAGACACAAACACGGCGACGCGGAAGTAAACACCACCGAGAGCGGAGTGTCGGATGGCGCGCGGAGCAGCTCCGCACGCTAACACGGCTGTGAGCCGACTATGACCACTTGACGAGTATGAAACAATGCGATTGGCCTTCCGCATAGCTACATAGGTACATAACAGACGCTAAACCTTCTCTTGCGGTTTTTCGGAATTGGCTGAATAGTGTACCTTACTACTTGCACTTTATGTCGTTTTAATAGCCTGCTAAAGGTTTACAAAGTTTGAAGTAAAGCTGTGATCCCAACGTCGTGGCCTCCCCTTGTGAGACGTCTGTTGAAGCTTAGTACCAACTTTCCGATACCCTCGTCACAGAAAGCAGCCGCCGGCTCTTTCTACCAGTTCTCTATGCCGATCTGCAGCCCGTAGTCCGTGCGAAAACGTCGTCCTCATAGCCAGCGGTTCATGTGAGCAAAGATGTGAAAATTAGAAGTAGTGATGTCCGGTCCGGGTTGCAGGAGCGACTTTGTTGCACCCACTGTGTGATGCCGAGCATTGCCATGAAGTAGGAAACGTACGTCGTTTACGTGTGGGCGGCTTGAAATAAGGCAGATCCCTACGGCATGAAGAAATCTAATTGCAGCTTGTGGAGGAAGATTCTATTTCTCTAGCAGTCATGAGGTGCTCAACTGCGCGCTAACAAACGAAAAAGTGCGACTTGATGCGATGTACGGGGATACCAAGGACAATGCGCAGCACATCTGCGCAATGATCCGGGGTTGGAAAAAAAAAATAAAAAAAGGTCTACGCACATAATTGAGGACAATATACTTTCGAGTAAGTTTTATGGGGTAATGCAAACGTTCGGATAAACCAAATTAACAGTATGCAACAGATTATGCTTATCCATTACGGATATTTTAGAACCGTGACTGTATATTGAATCTAAATAAGTTATAAGAACTGCAATCAGTCACTTTTTTGAATAATTATGTTTTATTCCATGAACCGTTTTTCGAACCTTTTCATGGTTATCTTCAGATGGTTTCAGGAAGTTACATCATTACTGGTAGTAGCATAACGCTGGGTGCTGGCTTGCGACAGTATAGGCGGCTTTTTCCGGTTAGTGTCCATCTGTCTGCCTCCATTTCGATGTCCAGTAGTTATATCAGAACACACACTTCCACACAAACTATATTAAATTACACTTTGACAGCGAGACTTTTCCAGCATCCAGCATGCGCTTTACAACTGTTGCTTGTAACAAAGATCTTGACTGGAAAATATGGCATAGGCCTACTTTGTACAGAGATGTAATTTGTTGTTCTCTACATGTATTAAACTCGATATAAGGACAAGTATGTAAATCATAATGGCGATAACAAGAGAGGACTAGATAAAATAAATAAATAAATTACTACAAGAACAAACTTCACGTGATCTGATATCTTTGTTTCTGATTATATATTACATGCAGTTTAGCAATTCTGATTAAAATACTTGTCCTTATATCGAGTTTAATACGTGTAGAGAACAACAAATTACATCTCTGTACAAAGTAGGCCTATGCCATATCTTCCTGTCAAGATCTTTGTTACAAGCAACAGTTGTAAAGCGAATGCTGGATGCTGGAAAAGTCTCGCTGTAAAAGTGTAAATTAATATAGTTTGTGTGGAAGTGTGTGTTCTGATATAACTACTGGACATCGAAATAGAGGCAGACAGATGGACACTAACCGGAAAAATCCGCCTATACTATCGCAAGCCAGCACCCAGCATTGTGCTACTACCAGTAATGATGTAACTTCCTGAAACCATCTGAAGATGACCCTGAAAAGGTTCGAAAACCGGTTCATGGAATAAAACATAATTATTCAAAAAAGTGACTGGTTGCAGTTCTGTATAACTGTATTACATTCAGATTAACAGTAGCTTCGGAAACATTTATTAACGATCAAGAGCGGAATTTTATCTTGGAGTTCTCTAGTCCAGCTGATATTAACATCCTCTGCATGCGAATTAAATTGCGATTTGAAGTACGTTCGCGAGCACTGTATAAAAAAATAATTACATCCAGTACGTTAATCACCATTATTTCACAAAACAAAGTGTGAGAAAAATGTATTATTCAGACTGCATATGTAGATAAAGAGAGCTGCATCAAACCATCTCTTGACTGAAGAAGACAACAACAACAACCTCTAGATAAGTGACTTTGACGTTATGAACCCTCCTTCGGCATACTTGCATAAAACGCCCACTTCCAAACTGTCGGGAAAGAAATGGTTTCTGAGACTATGACGTCTTTTTCACCAACAGGTGACCTATCCGCGCCAGCCATGCGGTGATAATTATTCACAGCACTGGTGCCTGACAGCGGACAGGTGGCGTGGCGCCCTGCGTCTTGGGGGAGGACAGAGGACAGTGTGTTGCGAGCGCCGCTGGCTGCCGGCGACGGCACTCGACAAGTGGGCGGCGAACCGTGATGGATGGAAGAGCCTGGCGCGGCGTCGACGCCGCCTCGCCACCAACCAGCCGGACGCCACACACTGCTGCCAGCGTACGGTGCAAAATGCAAACACATACATTGAAGTCAATTACAAACTAACATGTAGTGGTAATAATGCCAATGGCGTTGCCGCGTTGGAAATACCGGTCCCTGCCCTGTCAGTAAAGTCAAGCAACGCCCGTCCGTCTAGTACTATGGAACGTCCCCTTAGAACAATTATAAATGACTGTGCTTAAGCTGACACACAGTATTTTTAGCGCAACGCAATCTGACTTTCAATAACCCCTACAAAAGAATGGCCCTGACTAACATTAACCTATACCTTTCATGAATTACTTACCTCACAAAAATCTTCGCTACTCGAACTACTGCAATACAGTGAGCGCCACTACCGCCAGCTAAATAAAAGATTCTAACTACTGAAGGCACTAACTACTGATAGGCATAGTTAGCAAATGAAAGGTTTTGATAGAGAACAAACAGTGTATTTACCTTAATAGTCTTCAAAAGTCACTTTATATATGACATCCAGTCTTACAAATTTACTGTCTCTGATGGACACACGCCGGCCGCGGTGGTCTCGCGGTTGTAGGGGCGCAGTCCGGACCCGTGCGACTGCTACGGTCGCAGGTTCGAATCCTGCCTCGGGCATGGATGTGTGTGATGTCCTTAGGTTAGTTAGATTTAAGTAGTTCTAAGTTCTAGGGGACTGATGACCACAACAGTTGAGTCCCATAGTGCTCAGAGTCATTTGAACCATTTGATGGGCACACGTCCAGATCATCCGCTCTCAGAACTCCGCCATTTCTCTCCCCACATCCACCACTGCTGGCGGCTCACCTCCAATTGCGCAACGCTACAATAGCAAGTATTACAACAATGCCAACCAGCCACAGACTGCACACAGCACAGCCAGTGATTTTCATACAGAGCGCTAGGTTGCGTTACCATTATCAAAACCTGAACAGTCTACTTACAACACTCTGGATATGCTGGGTGCTGTTGGCTCGGGGACATGCAAATTGCCGAAATGATGTCCCGTTGAAAGACTTGCTATAGGCTGGTCGGTCATAAGGCAGTGTTATGGTAATAATGACTTAGCTATCAAATCAGCCACGCAATATACAAAGTAAAAATGTTTAATTAGTTGTAACGTATATCACTGAATATAAACGTGGGACAAGTTTTTTTCTGGCTGTTACGAAACACTCAAACGAATTCGATGTAGTCCGATGTTAATTCTGTGAATTTAAAATGGGCAGTAGCATTTGTACTTCTGTAGATCGAAAATGACAAATTTAGCATACGGTCATATAACAGTGACACTAATCAAGGTTTCAGAGAATACAACGGCAAAAATTGGAAGTAAAAATAAAATACCATTTTGAGAGCGTTCTTGAATAGAACGCACAATTCCGCTCTTCCAAACATTGCAAATATTGGAGAAAAACAAATAAGTTAAAGTGAAACTTTGATTGACTTTGCATGTGGATGACTGGGACCAGTCGCCACTGGATTATCCGAGCGGTCTCAGGCGCTGCAGTCATGGACTGTGCGGCTGTCTCGGCGGAGGTTCGAGTCCTCCCTCGGGCATGGGTGCGTGTGTTTGTCCTTGGGATAATTTACGTTAAGTAGTGTGTAAGCTTAGGAACTGATGACCTTAGCAGTTAAGTCCCGTAAGATTTGACACACATTTGAACATTTGCACTGGAACCAGTCGTCTTTGTCATGGCAGAAATATTTTATGTAATTGTTCAAGGATGCCGGATTTTCACAAGATAGGATCAAAAAATAAAAATAAAGGCACACCACTAGACTTAAAATAGGCAAGTCTACTCAATGCATAAATGTCACATACAAGAAGACGAAGAAAACGTACACATCTCCAGTGACGTGCTGAAAGCTTCAGGAGAATTTTTTGTAACAAACACTGTCTCAATAGAACGTGTACTCAGTGCAAGGATAATAAAATAAGCAAAAGAAGTTTGTAATGCAACGGCAGTTTCATGTTCAGATTCTTCGCTTGGCCTTTAACGTTCACTACCTTTTCTGAAATATCTAACGCATCACTAACTCAGGGTATTTTTTCAGGAACATTGAAATATGCTATTGTTAAACTCCTTTGTAAGAAAGATGATGCAGTAACTCCCAGTAACTATCAACCTTTTCATTACTGGTATCATTTAGGATAATTTTGTCGGTATTTTCTGTGACCGACCGCAATGTTATCCTATAAAAATTAAGGCTTTATGGAACGGATGATGTAGCCAAGCAGAGGATATCGTCACATCTAAAAGAAAAAATGCTGTTAGCTCTGCTCAATAGTTCAACCAACAGAAGCAGCAGAGATCTTCTGTCGGAAAAATCACGTAAGTGGTTAAACAGGTCTCCTATATGCAAATTACCTTCTGTCTAACATACAACCAGCAGAATTATTTCATTTTTTGGATGACACTACTATTATAATCAATCCAAACAGACAGGCAAGAACAGAAGAAAAGGCAAATAATGTTCTTATCTGTGTTATTGACTAATTTTCTGCAAATGGTTTCATTTTCAATTTCAGAAAGACATAGCATTGGAGGGTGTCGCAGTATCGTGTTGGGCTATTTCAGCAAGACTACAACAAAACCAGTTACTTTTCATTATTGTAACATGAGGCTTTATTTAATCACTGCTTTTCCCGGCTAACGATCGCTGTTTCGTTAAAAAATCTGCAACTGGGAACGTGTAGCAATGTTGTCTGTCAAGCAGCGTAAATGGAACTAAGTTCAAGCACAAAAGTGATCTTACATAACCAGATAACAAGCTAAATGCATGATAAATAATCTCAACTATACAAGTGTAATGATTTTTACGAATCTTCAGTACTGATGCACAACGATCTCATTACTAGTTGCAGGTAGTCTATCGAATTTACCGCTACTGTTATTCGAGGTGGCAACACTTTTCTTTAAACAAAATGAACAGTTTTGTCACACAATACTACACGCACACAATACTAAAGTATTTCCTGTCAAAATATTTCATAAAATTTGTTACGAAATAACCAGGCTTCATTCATCAGCAGAGAACAATTCTTATCACGTAAAATGCTGTTTGCATAGACATAGATTTACTGTATTTAAAGATTATTCACACTCTAAGTGGAATTTATTACATCGGAGTTGGTTTTGGGCCACCAATACACAATTATTATCGCAATAATGACAATCAAGATTTATGTGAGTATAAAAATTCAATTTAAAACTGCCGCCGCAACATTCCACTAAGATGGCGGGTAACTTACCGATTCTCCTTCTGGCACTGCTTTACTACTAACAAATAATATACATTAAATCGTTTTTGTACCTTTACTATATGCAGTAACATTTAAAATATTTTTCAATGTTAATCGCTTATTATTCACCATTTATCTTTAAACCGCGCTGTAGATCAATAGCGCTAATGGCTGCACTCCATTGTAGCTAATCAGAAAACTTAACATTCATATAAAATTAGAATCATAGTGCAATAAAACTCCAAACAAGACGATTCATTTCAATGACACAGAAACTCTGTTTTTCAAATATTACTTCACAACATAATACAGTTTGTTACAGACTTCTGTGCTACGAGACATCAGTCACATCCGAACAGTACAGCTGTTCGAACAGGGAGAAGGATTAAATCTAGAAGAATCACACATAACAAAAAATGTGATTTTCATTATCTTTTTCCATGAGTATTGTCTGAGATATAATTTCTTACAGAATATCAAAATGTGTCATTGACAATAATTATTTATTAATTTATTCTCGATGAAGTCCTTTTTATTAATATCACTACAATGTTCAGTAGCTCTCAAACACACAACGCTGTCGCGAAAATGATTCTGAATAAAATATAGGCATGGATATTACAACAGTTCTGCATATCTAGTGGTACTACAATGGGGTCAGTATAATACTTAGCGAGGAAATAATATCTAGGAAGGAAAGATAAAAGTTTATTGATGTGCATATTGATGAGAATTTAAATTGGAAAAACAGATTTTGGAACTTCTAAAACAACTTAGCCACGTTTTCAGTTCGAATCATTGCATATCATGGAAAGAAGCAAATCATTAAGCTGGCGTACTTCGCGTTACTATATTCAACAATATCATATAAAATAATGTTTTGAGGTAATTCATCTTAAAGTGTTCATTGATCAGAAACATGCTGTAGGAAATGGTCAGCATGTAGCATGTAGCATTTACATATGAATGCGTAATGTGAGCGTAAAATGCCTCGTCCCACACCATTAGGATTAATCGTAAAAAATGATCAACGAAACGTGAAAATAACTGACAGGAAAAAAGAGTAAATTAGAGTAAAACAAAGTACTTTCAGTTATACATTTAAAAGTAGTGTCCGCAATAAAGATGTTGACATATTTGTTGGAAAGGAAGCGCAGTTCCATTAAAATTGAACTTACGTCTGCTCCAAGTACAGTGTGACAGATCTATGGAAAGAATGTGCTGCGTTAATAAAGGCATTAACGTTTTTTACTCTCTCAGCAAGGCGGAGAATGGCAGTTGCCAGAAGATGTAGTAGACCAATTACCACTCTTTGTGTGTATGTGTACGTGAATAATAAGACTGAACGTGAGTGTATACTTTAATTAAACATGCTGATGGCGACCTCACCTCTTAATGACTGAAATTTGTAGGAACTTCATTGCGGTGGAACCTTTTCTGGTCCACGGGCGTGGGAAGGGGGCAAAGACCTAACAGCACTTGATAAGCATCTCTCGCGTGAGTGCGCCTCGCCTTTACGACGAGAGAAAGTTAAAATTGGCCGTGAATCAAGGCTAAAAGTCGTTATCGCCAGCTTGTCTCCCGAGCGCGCCGGCCATTCCGAGGCGCCGTAATTAAACAGTGCGATGCGATGCGCTGCGCAGTGGCCACTGAAAACACGTATCCCTGCTGACAATTAACACGCTTATCGCCGACTCTCCCCGTGGGGGTCGAACGAACAAAGTCCTCAGCAACAGCTGGCGAGGAATGCCGCGCCGTCGAATCAGCTGGCATTAAATATAAACGACTGCAACCCGATGCGGCTGTAATAAATCAACCGCGTGTAATTCCCATCTTCAGTTTTCTCGGAGACGCTTCCGCGTTAGGCTGTTGCCATTTTTCTTCTTCCAATAAGCGTTTTCAACAGTGTGTGTATTTCTTTCCTTCTGTTTCTTTCAGAGCAATTTTGTTTCGGAAATAACTCATCGTTCGGGCTTCATTTGACCTTTCGCAAGAACCGACGATAGCCGACAAGTATAAAAATAGATCTGTATGTGGGTAGGGCAACTGACATTAGTTTCGTTTAAAGGGGAGTGGCGGAGGAAACTAAGTGTAATTCCTTATAAAAAAAAAAAAAAAAGCGCAAAATTATTGAGATGCTTTGCTAACGAGTCACTAAACATACTACTTTCACCACTGTATAATACAGCGATTAACAAACTTTCTGAGATCATTTCCCCTGAATACTGCCAGATATTAGCTAGTACCCCTAGGATAAATTATATTTAGTTTTCATAGGTGTATTATTAAACAACAAATTTATTAGTCAATAAGACAACCAGAGCATCGTATTTGTAGCGACCTCTTTTTATAGAATGATGAAGATATTCTCAATAGATCGGGAGTGCTGCTCGCAGAAAAGAAAGCCAACAATCTACGTTGAGGGTAAACAGTTTTATGAAATTCATGCGATGTACTTAGACCGACCGTTTGTAAATGACTTGGTTGTCGGGCCCCTTACATCAGATGTGGCTGAAGCTGGAAGATTTCAGGCTACCAACGCTATGTGTACGAATAGTACAGCTAATAATAATAATAATAATAATAATAATAATAATAATAATAATAATAATAATGCAGTGAAAGGAGACGAAAATTTAATACCCATGGGTGACTGGAATTCGACAGTAGGAAACGGAAAAGAAGGAAACGTAGTAAGTGAATATGGATTGGGGCTAAGAAATGAAAGAGGAAGCCGCCTGGTAAAATGCTGCACAGAGCATAATTTAATCATAGCTAACACTTGGTTCAAGAATCATGAAAGAAGGTTGTATACATTGAAGAACCCTGGAGATACTAGAAGGTTTCAGATAGATTATATAATGGTAAGAGAGAGATTTATGACCAGATTTTAAACTGTAAGACATTACCAGAGACAGATGTGGACTCTGACCACAATCTATTGGTCATGAACTGTAGATTAAAACTGAAGAAACTGCAAAAAGGTGCCAATTTAAGGAGATGCGACCTGGATAAACTGAAAGAACCAGAGGTTGTACAGAGTTTCAGGGAGAGCTTAAGGGAACAATTGACAGGAACAGGGGAAAGAAAAACAGTAAAACAAGGGTAGCTTTGAGGAATGAAATAGTGAAGGCAGCAGAGGATCAAGTAGGTAAAACGACGAGGGGTAGTAGAAATTCTTGGGTAACAGAAGAGGTACTGAATTTAATTGATGAAAGGAGAAAATACAAAAGTGCAGTAAGTGAAGCAGGCAAAAAGGAATACAAACGACTCAAAAATGAGATCGACAGAAAGTACAAAATTGCTAAGCAGAGATAGCTAGAGGACAAATGTAAGGATGTAGAGGCTTATCACACGAGGGGGAGATAGATACTGCCTACAGGAAAATTAAAGAGATCATTGGAGAAAAGAGAACCACTTGTATGAATATCAAAAGCTTAAATTGAAACCTAGTTCTAAGCAAAGAAGGGAAAGCAGAAAGGTGGAAGGAGTATATAGAGGGTCTATACAAGGGCGATGTACTTGAGGACAATATTATGAAAATGGAAGAAGATACAGAGGAAGATGAAATGAGAGATACGATACTGCGTGAAGAGTCTGACAGAGCACTGAAAGACCTGAGTCGAAACAAGGCCCCGGGAGTAGACAACATTCCATTAGAGCTATTGACGGCCTTGGGAGAGCCAGTCCTGACAAAACTCTACCATCTGGTGAGCAAGATGTATGAGATAGGCTAAATTCCCTCAGACTTCACGAAGAATATAATAATTCCAATCCCAAAGAATACAGGTTTTGACAGGTGTGAAAATTACTGGTGGACACGTCCAGAGGGTAAGGAACGTGGCAGCAAGAGAGTGACCCGCTGTCGCGGCCGCTACCTTGCAGACCCTCTTGAGTACCTCACGTGACGGCAGCGTGTCCTCTCATTAGAGTGTTTGTGGCGGAAAGTTGGCGTCTCGCAGTCAGCAATACCGTGGTGGCGTCTCTAGTTAAGCGTAACAGCTTGGGAGCCGACCACACATGCTGCGGAGTAGCTGGTCGCGTCACTGCCTGAGGCAAAGTCAAAATGATGGAAGTGGTACTCAATAAAAATTTTTACCATTATTACTCGTTACCATGTAATTGTATAAAACATAGGGTGCTGCGCCAGTAAATGTATGTATATACACAAGATGTTGCCGTGATGAAGATGAAAACTTTCAGGAATGGTGTAGAAGGTGAAATGTATCAGTTTTATGTAAGGAACCTTGGTCTGGTAACGAACGAGTCGAAAGGTATAAGCAAAAAACGTACTGATACCTTTGACATTGGTACACATTCGCCTGTACATATGTTGCTAAGATTGTAGGCAATTTTCAGATGTGGTAGTATGACCAAAAAGACTGAAATTCAAGCGAACGTGGGCTCTGAAAGGCATCCTTGAGTAGCTACGAGCACCTGTTAATCTTCGCTATTCTTAAATACATCTCCAGTATCGAACAAATTTTCATCGCTCTTAACGTATGCGTATTAGAGGCCATGTTAACTGAACATTACTTTCTTGTTTTAGTTCATACTGCCACTTCTGAAAGCTGCCTACCGTACAATGTTAGCAAGAATAATTCCGGAACATGTATTCCATTGGCAGAGGTGTCAGAGCGATTTTCGTTGATAGCTTTCGACTCGTTTGTTTTCGGACCACGGTACCTTACTACAGATTGATTCAATTCTCCTTCTACATCGTCCATGAAAGTCTGTAACATCATCACGGAACAATCCTGTATAGACATACATATACAGGCGTCTGCGCCTATAACTTCGAGGGTCTGTAGCATCTTCGAATGACGTTTTCGGACCTGAGTTCCTACCAAGATTTTGTTTCACAAGACTCTTCTACACCCCTCGAAGTTAGTCAGTGTAGTTTTGAAACACTCTGATTAAAGGGTGAAGAAATGTACTGTACGTCCCAATTTTACTGTAGTAGGTGCATGGCACAAAGAATGTGTATAGGGGGTTGGCTGCGTGAGAAAGATGTTCACACATTCGTTCCATTGCGCCAATCGTTAAGACTAGCATCGGAAAAAAGTTAATTATTGGTAACTTATATAATCGGTTAGAGTCTCGTGGAATGGCGATAGTAAAAAAAACCCTCTATAAATAATTTTCTCTCGTGTTTTCCCCTCAGAAAACTACATTTTGACCTTCAGATGGTAATCACCGCCAGGTTAGAAACCACTGTCATCTGTTGCTGCTGCTGCTGATTATGGGTTTAAGGAGACTAACACACCTAAGGTCATCAGTCTCCTGTTCACCATAGTATACAACCAGTCTACCCCATCTGTCTGTGTCTCGAGGTAGAGTAGATGTCTAATGGTGAGAAAGTTTTCTAAAGGTTTACTTAGTGTGTATCTGAGGTTGAACGTAGGTACCAGACCAGTATTCATCTTGTGGGGTGTAGAAAATCGTCTAAAACGCACACACACAAGTTGTCCAGAGTAGTGGGATAAACTTTGTATGAGCACATTTTGTTAGTGCAGAGTGCCTACATTAAAGGCAGGTATGCACTCAGGGGCAAACCTATTGTTCTCCTTTGATTGACAGGTACTTAACCTATCATTCTCCTTTGACTGACAGGTACTTAACCTATTGTTCTGATAAAGGGATCCTTCCTTTTGATTGACAGGCACTTAACCTATTGTTCCCCCACCCCCTCCCCCTGCCCCACACCACACCTCAGCAAACCTTCCCAACTCACTGCTACAGGTACACTTTCAGATCTGAGTTATTGGAATAGCCCCTCTTACTCTTATCAGTTTGAGTGGCTTCTTAATTAAATCGATCAATTAAGTAATCTCTCCCCCTCTGGTAAACTCCCTCTGTTCCCACCCTCAATCTCAGAAATTGTTAGAAAAAAGACTCAGTTGATCGGTCATTTGGAGAGAATTCGGTTTCAGTGTATGGAACATCGTTTAAACACTTTGGACAATGTGTAGAATATTATTTAATTTCTTATGGGAGGGTATGAAATATAGTTTATTTAGTTAGTTAAGTAATTTGCCTAGAAATCGACTGCTGTGTATGGAATATTGTTTAAACAATTTAGACAATGTGTGGTTTATTTAAACAATTTAGGGGCTTCAAGGCAGTGTATGGAATATATGGAAATTGGTAGCTCTTTTGTGGAGAGGAAGGATCTCACAACAGGAAATTCAAGGTTATATTGTTTGTGTATAAGAAATTCAGTTTTTGAGGGTTGCATTTCTCTTGCTCACCATTCTCTGTTGTTTGGAGACAAGTATGTCTTGTAAGAAGTAGTTAGATGGGGCAAACAGGTTCCATAACCTAATGTTTAGCAAAGTTCTCTAGGTGTCTTAACCTAATGTTTGGCCGTTTGTCAGCACTTAACCTATTGTTCTGTTCAGTGGTTTTCCATGTCACTCCCATTTCCTTAAACAATTGTACCGCCTTTGATTCCCAATTTGGTAATTAGTTATGTCGTCCCAACATTTTCTGGTATACTTTTCGAATTTGATACGCTTTTTAACACCATTTTAGCCCCTCAAACTAATGTACCCCATTTTACATAAAAACTATGCAAATTAACCTAGTGTTCTGCATTTAACCTGCTGTTCTGCTCCATGTCACCCACTCACACACACCCTCCCCGTAACTATTGTACTGCTAACACAATGTTGCTAAAACATTTATGGAAGTCGATATTCTTCACATGTATGGGGTAGTTTTTTTTCAATCACAGCATCCTGTTGGTCGGTGAAATCGTTGGAATATAGTTTAAACAAAAGACTGCTAGTAAAACACACATCCCGCACCCAACGCCTGACGCCGACGCTGCGGACTCCGCATGTGTCCCCAGGAGTCAGGGTGCACCGGCGGTCCCCAGGAAGTGATAGCGTGGCTGTCAACTGCTGAGTCACGCACAGGTGTCCATTTGTGAGATGCAAGCATGAGGCGGCAGCCTCCCTTTCATACTTGACACCTGAGAAATTCCTGTCGAAATACATGTTCCCCTAGGCACTGTAGCTGGTGTGATGACACATAGCTGCGGTGCAGGTCCAGCGCCTAGAAATGTTCACATAGCAGGGAAAAGGTTCTCAGTGTTATACTGAGGTCAAATATCTATGTAAATAACTGCCAAGTGCCCCCTCTGAATGAGCTACAGAAATCTGTTGCAAAGCTTCCCAGAATTGCACTGCCTGCATTGTTTCTAGCGATCCTAATAGGACGTACGAGCTGCATCTACTCATGCATGCGTGCTTACCTCCCCAGCGTGGCTAACGCGTCATCGTGAAAAGTTCTCACTGCTAAAAACCTTCATCATGTCAGTGCACACTCATGAAAACATCGATAGTCATAAGTGCGTTCTTGGTGTTTGGAAATATAACACTGTCTGAGCACAGACAGGCGGAAATCGGAACAATGATGCAAACAGAACTCAAATCACGGTCTTACAGGAGAGAAAAACAGCTGGAATGTTTGGTATCCTACACTACTGGTACGGAGATATCCTAATGCCACAGTGGCAGACGAGTGATGGCATCACTGCCACAGATGGATGGTCTGCTTCAACTTGTCTTTGAACACTTGCTTTCTCAGAACTTCCCATAGATACCATGCCTTTATCTTGATCGAATTTGTTTGAAGACACTCCTACATCCTGGCACAAAGGATGTCTTGTGAATGAGTGGAGCATTATGATTGGCTCTTGTTGAATTCACCCACCAAATTACTGATACCACTGGTGTGGGAGCACTGTCTGCCTTTTTTCTTTCCTTTCTGCAGAAGAGAATTTTTGCGGCAAGAACTATTTTATACAGATCACCGTATCACACTCACAATTAAACCCTGCAAAGTGGCCTACAGATGGTCAAATACAGAAAGACTATTACTGAATTACACTGCTCTTCCATAGCGGAGGGGAGATTGAACATTAGATCGTGAAACAGATCTCCAACCCAGCAAAATATTATCGCGTACCATGTCGATGTAGTAAACATACAATTCGTATCCTGCGCCATCGAAATCGCCCATATTACATCATTTGTTAGACCGCCAGACAGTCGTACGTATATCGCAAAGACAGACAGCACAAGCACATGCTGCAGTAGATATTTCTCAAAAGGTCGGTGGTCACCCACTCCTGACGTGTGACCAGAACTGTTGTATAAAGGCTGGGTCAGTTCCCCTCGGCACAAAGACGTTACTGTTTCTGGTCCCTGCTTGCTTGCTTGCTTTTCGTATCTGTACCATTCTTATGACATGAAATACTCTTCCCTTCGCTATCACAATATTCCACTTCAAATCCATACCCTCCTTACGATTGGACACAGTCATTTCCTTAGCACATGTTGGAACACAAACACATACTGTATAAGCCTGATGCTGAAGGCGAACCTCACATGTATCCCCTACTACTAAGTATAATACTTCTCCAATACCTAATTTCTGGCGATACAAAATTGTACTGACTGAAAATCAACGATGGGTGGACATGTCTCATCAGTTTTCCTTGTGGGTGGTATCACTTTGTCGTAGAAAGAGAGATGTAATGGTCTTACAGGCAGCCAGACTTATTTAATTTCCACTTGGGGTAATCTGTTGCCCACGTATCTCCACGATGCCTAACATCTATCCCATCCTCTTTCAAAAAACTCAGATATTCAGAAGAACAAACCAAAAAATCATTTCCATTACCTAACAAACTTTTTGCTCAAATCAGACCGCACTTATCCCTCTCCTGCTGTCAAACAAGTTTTTGTGAGATAGTTGTTCTGCTATCTTTAGAGACGCTAATAACTACATCGTAGTAATTACGAGAGCATGCTCAAAAGTAGAGCATCTGAACTTTTATGTGAAAACTTTTAAAGATTTTTTAACTAAAAGGAACGTTATTAACATTCTACATTTTTATTCTTCATGTTTACGTATTTATTTATCGACATACTAACCCTGGCGATGAACACATTCTTCCAAAGAGATATCAGTTTGTTGATGCCATCACTGTAGGATGCTTGACATTCCTGACTATGCCACAACCTCACTCCTGCTTGCACCACTCACTATCAAAGTGGAGTCCTCAAAGTTTTTTTTTTTAGTTTTGGAAACAGATGAAAATCGAATGGGGCCAAGTAGGGACTGAATGGAGGATGATCCATGACAGTGGACCCAAAACGTCGGATTGTTGCAGATGTCGCAGCGCTCATGTGTGGTCTCGCATTGTCATGCTGAAGGAGAGGGTGCTCCATGTGTGGACGAACAATTCGATTACCACTCGATTATAGCACACCGTTTCTCATACATCGACATAGTTACGTTACACACCGCCATGTTACACTCTAGAGGCAGAGAGTTGCAAATATGTAGAAATGAAGAATAAAGATGCGGAATGTTGATGTTTGTTTTATTGAAAAAGCTTTAAGGCTTTTCAACTACAAATTTCCGGGGGATTAGTTCTCAGCGCGCCGTCATACATAAGTTACTCAAAAAACATTATGTTAGTGCAACTAAGCCCATGGGTACGTCGGTCACTATTAAATTATGAAGAGTGTTTTTCTGTTATGGAAGCCACTAACTCAATATTATTCAGCAGAAGGTCTTGTTAAAAGAAACGCAGTCCTATGACCTTTAAGTGGAAAAAGCTTTTACTGACTATAGAATTATAAATAGCTTCATAGAGGTGTATAAAGTAATATAAACCAAACCACTAAATGAACAAAGAGGAAAATGTTTTTGTGGACGACATACATCAATTAGTTAACAACATAGCAATAACACATCTCTCTTCCGAAGAGAAATCCGGCTGCAGACCAGTACACCGTTCGAATCACCTTCGGGAAATTTCTCAGAAGGCTCTAATCAGAACAAAACTGAAAGCTCTCAGAACGAAACTAAAGTTACATGAGCAATTGCGGAAGACATTATCACTACAGACTTAGAGTGCTCAGTATACTATAGGATTGGAATAACATATGAAAATACGGCAAGAAATGCATGTTCGAACAGAAATACAGATGCTAGTCAAGCCTGCGGGTTGCTCTGCTGTATTTGACGACGAACGCACCTGCGCAATCATTAAAAGAAAAGCGTCTTTCGTTGCGATGGAATCTTCTCACGGAGTTCTAATCGCCAAATTTCTCCTCCGAATGCGAAAATATTTTGCTGACACCGACATACATACGGAGAAACAATCACCTCGATAAAATAAGGCAAAAAGAGCTCGCACGCAAAGGTATTGGTGTTCTTTCTTTCTGCGCGCTATACTAGATTGAAATAATAGAGAATTGTGAAGTTGGCTCGATGAATCCTCTGCCAGGCACGTAAATGTGGTTTGCAGAGAAAAGAAAAGTTTCGGTCATTGTCAGGACAGTGTTGTGTGTAACTGTTTGTAAGTGCACTATGCCGGAGATAAGTGAACTCGAACGTGGTTAAACTGTTGGTACTCGTGTAGTGGGTGCTTCCGTAACTGAGGTAGCCTAAGTGTTTGGTGTTTTAAGAGGCATCGTATGGAGGACTCATACTACATACATTGAAAGAGGAAGAACATGATCCACTAAGTCAGAATAAAGATGAAGGTGTGTGATGCATGATCGTGACAGACGGTCTTTGAAGAAAATTGTGACGGAAATAAGAGGATGTCACCTGTAAAAGTCACTACAGACTTAAATATCACACTCAGGAACCCTATCAGCACCAAAACAACACGAAGGGAGCTCCACAAGCTGCGAATTGCAGGCTGACCTGGAATTCAAAGTCATACATCAGTGATGCAAATGCCTGTAACAGGGAAACATTGTGCCGAAGTCACAAAACCTGAACTATGAAGCACCGGAAGAAAATCATTTGGCCGGGTGAGTCCTGGTCTACACTGTTCCCAACTTCTGGCCACGTTTATGCCCCAAGGGTGAAACATGGGGTGGGTTCTATGATGATTCGGGCATCCACACTGTAGTATCCCGTGAGCTCCATGGGTACTCTGGAAGGTCACATTACTGCAAAGGATTTTATGATCCATACCATGGTACAATGTTTGCAATCCAGTGGTGATGCTGTGTTCTAAGACGATAGGGCTCCTGTTCATATTGCTCGCATCGTCCAGCACTACTATTGTCAGCTCGAGGATGAGAATGTTCCGGCAACTACGGTCAAAAGAGCTCAATATTATTAAGCCTTTGTAGCTCACTTTGGAGACTAGGTTGATGATCGCTATCGATCTACATCATTGTTACGTAAACGTACCACTCTTTCGCTCGAATAATGGTATAAGATGTTTAAAATCAGCTTAAAAACCACTCAGGACCTATATTTATCTTTTCCAAGACAACTAGATTCTGTTTCCCACACTGTATTGGGCGTGATAATGTATAGTGTTCTTGCTGTTTCCATATTTTTGTCCATCTCCTGTCACATCTCTCGTCTGAAAATGTAGCGTGTTCTTGTTGTTTCCATATATTTGTCCATCTCCTGTCACCTCTCTCGTGTGATAATGTATAGTGTTCTTGTTGTTTCCATATTTTTGTCCTTCTCCTGTCACCTCTCTCGTGTAAGAATTTGCTAGTTATCCACAAGAGTTGTTTAATAATCACTTGCTGTCAATAATTCGCAAATTAAATAAAAATTAGATTGATACAGGTAAATATGAGGGCCTCTTAGGAGCTGGTGTTCAGAAACAGTTATATCATACTGAGCTACATGATATAAGCAATGATGAAACGCAGTTGAATAATTAATTACTAAAGATTAAACAGTCTTACCGCCATGTTGCATATCAAATAGGACAAGGAAAATTAGTACAATACACTGTATATGACTTGACACATTTATTAAAATATTTCGGGCTATAATGCTGTGATCAGATGACTTTGTTATTGAAAACCAACGTTTCGTCACCGTCTCCAGAGGTCTTCTTCGAGGAGGGTTGAAGCTTTTTCAAAGGTCCGATGCACTCTGTGGCTCGCTACGGACAGAACTTAAATTCCGTTTCCGTGGGCTCTTGTTCAGAGGAGTGACGTCACATGTATTGAAACCTCGAGTGCAGTTGAGCGTTGTCGGTTGCTGTCGTCCGCTACAGGTATCATCTACAACTATTTCTACATACAGGGTGACAATTATGAAACTAAATGAAATAAAATCGTTATAACTTCTGAACGGTTTGCGCTAGGACGTTCAAACTACACTGTTCAGCGCGGGCACGATGTGAACTTAAGCCCATCTATGGTTTGATTTAGCGACGAAGCCCACTTTGATTCGGATGGATTCGTCAATAAGCAAAATTGGCGCATTTGGGGGACTGAGAATCCGCATTTCGCGATCGAGAACTCTAAACACTCAACGGGTGACTGTGTGGTGTAGCGTCCAGCCACAGAGTAATCGGTGCGATATTCCTTGATAGAACGCTGACTACCGAACGATACATGAAGGTTTTGAAAGATTTCACCGCCATCATCCAAACTGATCCTGATTTCGACAAGGTGCACATCATGCAAGACGGAGCTCGATCCCATTGAAGCAGGAGAGTGATTGATGTCCTGGAGGAGCACTTTGGGAACCGCATTCTGGCTCTGGGGTACCCAGAGGCCACTGGCGTGGGCCTCATTAGCCACCATATTCCCCGGATCTGAACACATGCAACTCTTCTTTGTGGGGCTATATGAAAGACAAAGTGTACAGAGAAAACCGCAAAAGCATTGCTGAGCTGTAAACAGCCATTCAGGAGGCGATCATCGACAGCATCGGTGTTTGACACTTCAGCGGATCATGCATAATTTCTCTATTTGTCTGCGCCACATCATCACCAATGATGGCAGGTACATCTAACATGCCATAACTTAAATCTGAATATCTGTAGTGACGTTTACATGTTGAAAGAAGTGTGTGCACGCCATAGTTTGTGATTTACGTTTTTTCTCATATAGTTCAGTAACTGTCACGCTGTAGATACTCTGCAGTCCACAGTACGGCGCGTGGTGGAGAGTACTCTCAACCACGATTAGTTATTTCCTTTCCTGTTTCACCCACAAACAGAGCGGGGAAATAACAACTGTCATCCCACAGTGGAAGACTGGTACATATCTTCTCTAGCACCAGATTCCATATACAATTCACTTTTACACCTTTCTCCTTCCAATTAAAATTATTGGAACGTATTGTAAACTCTGTGGTCTCTCTGTCCAGTTTTTCATGGTATAGACGCTTATGACTACCAGCACTTCAAGATTATCAAATGGAATCCTTGTAAAAAGGAAGATCGTTCCGTTTTGTTGTTACCAGTGTTTTCGAACGTTTTTGAGAAATCATTGTATAAGAGATTAACGGCCCTGCTCAGTACACATGACTTCTTGCCATATTCGCAGTTTAGCTCCAGGAAAAATTAACAGGAAAAGCACACTACTGGCCATTAAAATTGCTACACCACGAAGATGAAGTGCTACAGATGAGAAATTTAACCGATAGGAAGAAGATGCTGTGAGATGTAAATGATTAGCTTTTCAGAGCATTCACACAAGGTTGGCGCCGGTGGCGACACCTACAATGTTCTGTCATGAGGAAAGTTTCCAGCCGACTTCTCATACACAAACAGCAGTTGACCGGCGTTGCCTGGTGAAACGTTGCTGTGATGTCTCGTGTAAGGAGGAGAAATGCATACCATCACGTTTCCGACTTTGATAAAGGTGGGAGTGAAGCCTATCGCGATTGCGGTTTATCGTATCGCGATGTTGCTGCATTGGTCGAGATCCAATGACTGTTAGCAGAATATGGAATCGGTGGGTTCAGGACGCTAATACGGAACGCCGCTGGATCCCAACGGCCTCGTATTACTAGCAGTTGAGATGACAGGCATCTTATCCGCAAGGCTGTGACGGATCGTACAGACACGTCTGGATCCCTGAGGCAACAGATGGGGACGTTTGCAAGACAACAACCACCTACACAAACAGTTCGACGACGTTTGCAGCAGCATGGACTATCAGCTCGGAGACCATGACTGCGGTTATCCTTGACGCTGCATCACAGACAGGAGAGCCTGCGATGGTGCACTCAAGACGAACCTGGGTGCACGAATGGCAAAACGTCATTTTTTTCGGATGAATCCAGGTTCTGTTTACAGCTTCATGATGGTCGCATCCACGTTTGGCGACATCGCAGTGAACGCACATTGGAATCGTCTATTCGTCATAGCCATACTGGCGTATCAGCCGGCGTGATGGTATGGGGTGACATTGGTTACACGTCTCGGTCACCTCCTGTTCGCATTGACGGCACTTTGAACAGTGGAAGTTACGTTTCAGATGTGTTACGACCCATGGCTCTACCCTTCATTCGAACCCTGCGCAACCCTACATTTCAGCAGAATAATGCACGACCACATGTTGCAGGTCGTGTACGGGCCTTTCTGGATACAGAAAATGTTCGACTGCTGCCCTGGCCAGCGCATTCTCTAGATCTCTCACCAACTGAAAACGTCTGGTCCACGGTGGCCGAGCAACTGGCTCGTCACAATACGCCAGTCACTACTCTTTGTGAACTGTGGTCTGTGGTATCGTATTGAAGCTGCATGGGCCGCTGTACCTGAACACGCCATCCAAACTCCGTTTGACTCAATGCCCAGGCGTATCAAGGCCTTTATTATGGCCCTAGGTGGTTGTTTTGGGTACCAATTTCTCAGGATCTATGCCCCAAAATTACGTGAAATAATGAATACCCGTTCGTAATCTGTATTCCTTCTTGGTGTAGCAATTTTAATGGCCAGTAGTGTAATTTATCATTTTGTGTGTGATGCACTAGGAAGACGAAACGATAGGTTGAGAAGAGTATGTAATTTTTGAGGAAAGCATTTAATTATGTGGACCATGCAGTACATTATGGGAGCAGC
Organism: Schistocerca gregaria; assembly: GCF_023897955.1. Classification (NCBI taxonomy): domain Eukaryota; kingdom Metazoa; phylum Arthropoda; class Insecta; order Orthoptera; family Acrididae; genus Schistocerca; species Schistocerca gregaria. Next base: position 444,451,123 of record NC_064920.1, read on the forward strand.
TGAAAAGTTCGACAGAGGTTCACTTCATATCTGGAAAGCAGGAATTAGAAGACTGTCCCGTAGTACCAACAAATAAGGAATAAATTTTAACCTTATTGGAGATTATGTAAATTAGGGGCCCCACGGGATCTTCTTGTAAGTCTGTTGCTTTTCTTTGTATTCATTAATCACCTGTCCTGCCACTAAATATGACAGATGAATGAGAAGTGTTTCTCAGAGCAGATGACAAGGTTTATTTTTAAAAAGTATAACATAATGTAATGAAAGAAGTGTAACCTAATGTAAGTGATCTAGCTATTAGAGTATTTAGTAAGGGCAGCACGTGCCTTTTGGAGGACAGATTAACGTTTAACTGCAAGAAAAGCAATGTATGTGGTTTCTGACAACAAATATTTTTGTGCGAGTAGTACCTGGTCTGACAATCAGTGACGCTGACCATTTTAAATTCTTAGGACTGAGACTAAATGGAAAGTTTTTTTGAAAGACTACGTTCAAGATTTTGTGCAGAGTGCTGATGGTTCAAATGGCTCTGAGCACTATGGGACTTAACATCTGATGTCATCAGTCCCCTAGACTTAAAAGTACTTAAGCCCAACTAACCTAAGGACATCACATACATCCATACCCGAGACAGGATGTAGGATGCTTGACATATAGAAAGGAGATTATGTTTACACCTCTGGTTATCACGCAAGTGTCTAGAAACGGATGCGAGTGTAGAAAGGATTCGAGCCTGCGATAGTAGCAGCCGCGCGGTTGCGGACTGAAGCTCATAGAACCGCTCGGCCACAACGGCAGACGCAGAGTGCTGCTGTGTTCATTATAAGAGTATTGTCAACTGTCTCTGACCTTGCTTACTTTACCTACTTTCTCTCCATTATATCCTATGGTGTCATATTCTGGGAAACTGTATTCTTTAACCAAGAACATTCTTAACGCAGAAAAGGCCAGTCAGACAATTTTGTGGCGTCTGTGATTTTCGGGTTGGATTTTTCTCGGGTGCCCCAGAATTCTGTGTTCGCCACCTGTGACATGTACTCCATCATGGGATTTGCAACATTCATTCACTGAACTGTAGGTGGAGAAATAACTTGCACTTCGACAAAATCTCATGCAGCATTGCACCGAAAGGTGTGCACTGATCAGTAGGGGGTGTGTACTAACCAGCACATCTACATCTGCGTGACTTTCCTACAATTCATACTTAAGTAGGTTTCAGTTTCAACAGACTTTTAGTGGAACTGGCGAAAATAATTCAGTTAGAAACACCCAGTTGTTCAAATCTGCGTTTAAGGTGTTACTTCTGTCCCACGCAGTAGATCATTTTTCACTGTAACATGTAATCCATGCAAACGTTTTTTACAATTTTTATATATTTTATTAGATGATGCATTTGTTTCAAATTTTCAAATCAGTGTTCTGCAAACTATGATCTGACTCCTTCCTTACCCAACTATCTCGACTCCGGTGATTCTACTGAACCTGATACATAACTAACAGAAAACAATGCAAACGCTCTTCGAATCGATATATGGAATGTTACGGCTTATGTGGAAGCAGAAAAGTGATTTTTGATCATATACCAATAAGGTAGTGACAGTAGCTTCAGTGAGCGTATTGGCATGGCTCCTGATGTGAAGTGGTATAAAAATGTAGTGGCGAAATGATATTTCTCAGCATTCACACTTAAACATTGGTGACTAATATTGCTTAGGTTTTCATACTGAGCATAAGATAGCGGTGTCTACGGAGAGATAATACTTTAACATTTGTAATTCAGAAATTGATATGATATGGGAGAGGCTATGAAAATGTGGTAGTATTTGGGGAATGGAACCAGGAGAGGGAAAAGGAGACAGAGTAAGCGAAAAATATAAGCAAGCGAAAAGAGACGCTAGTGGGTAATGTTACTTCTAGAGTTGTGTTATAGTTTTCTGTTGGCTGGACGATCGACAACCCGCACCGACTACACAAGAAAAGAAGACATGCATGTAAAACACATGCAGATGAGGATGATATCAACTACATTACATCATAGATAGACAAAGATATAGAAAGCTAATATTAGATACTGAGTCCCAGTTAACTAGTAGTGCTCTGGTAGTGATACAAATTTCTGTGTAGAGGAATGTGAGGCAGAGTTGCTGCTTAACGTATGTGTTGGAAAAACCAGAAAGCATTTGAAAGATAATTTACGAATGGAGAGAGTGATGTACAGGGAAAAATTGTAACTCTTAAGGTTATCAGTCGGCATAGGTATTCTGGCTTGTAATGCTTACCTGCATTCTACTTTTCGTCAAACCACCATAAATATCTGCCAGCTCTCTGAAAAGAATGGTCCTCGTTGATTATCTGCCGAATGTCATGATTTTTTGTACCTGAGAACAATTGCAGGCATTTGTTGCAGTCCGAAGCCAGTTAACAGCTGTTTTTAGTGTGAGCAAATTACAGGACAGATTACAAGGCAACTACAAAATCATTTTCCTCCAACGTGCTTCATCGAAAGCTTGAAGCACTACAATCTGCTGCATTCTTCGGCGTTTTACATCTATATTTTGTGTGAGCATATATCAGAAGATACGTAACGCTTGGGAACTGACGTTAATAGACTATGTTAGTTTTTAGAGATCATGGAAAATGTAAATTTCCTTTTGAGGAGAGGGGGGCGGGGGGTGGGAGGAAAACTCCTGATAATCCGGGAGGAAGTAAGAAGTTCGCAAGACTAGTAGCAACTACAATCAGTGCCGAAATAACATAGCACTTTCTATCAATTATACAAAATGGGAGAAGACATGCGTCGCAGCAGAAAAGAAAATGGAAAACAGAAAACTTAAGTGAGGGAGCACTAACGAACACTGAGATTAAGCTTATTGTGTGTGTGATCTCTCTCTTCGTTCATCTGCCAAGTACAGTAGTTTTCAACGTTTGTGAGTTCGTGGCACCCCTGACCAGCTATGTTGTTTTTGTGGATCCTCTGTAGGATAGCTAGCAAAAACTGAAGTAATTTATAAAAAGAAAGTTACGAATAAAACATTATCCAGCTGAGTGCACCATTTAAGCTTACTTTTTGGTATACATTGTGTCAAACATTGGTACCAAATGGGGTATAGTTACCCTCATTTCCTTCTCCACACAAAGTCTTGATCTGTATTTGGTTTTAATGACAGACACTGCCGAAAACCCACTCTGGCAAACATAGGAATTTGCAAAAGGAATTAATACCTTCAGTGCAGCCTTCTCAAGCCTGGAAACTCTTTTCTTGCCGAGTATCGGAATGTTGTCAATGTCATTGATGAAAATTTCAGTTTCAATGAAAAACCTATTCTATCAACTCTTCCACTCCTTCAGTATTGAACTTGGAAGGAATTTTGAACCCACCGAAACCTATCACAGTTTTCAGGAAAGTATTTTTCAAAATTAATATGGAGTTCACGTAAATGTCCTTCAGATATAGAATAAATGTTTGCAGTAAGGCCTATCTCAATATCGTTGATAACATGCTGCAAACAGCGATAGTAGCCCATTTCTCCTCCGCCGTTCATTTTTTTCTTGCAAAGCAGAAATTCAAACAGACGAATCCCCACGTAGAAATATCAACAATGTAGGTACAGAAAGACTGATACTTACCGTAAAGATGACATATTAAGTTGCAGACGTGCACAATTAAAAGAAACTCACACACAAGCTTTCGACCGCAGCCTTTGCCATAAAAAGAAAAACACACCATTCATTCACAAAAGCAAGCACACCTCACATACATACACACACACACACACACACACACACACACACACATACATACACACACATTCTCACTCAAAGTAACCAGAATGCAGCTATCACATGGAATGGAGGCAGCAATCTGGTGGGGGAGAAGGAGAAGGGACGACAGGGTGCTTATGTGGGGAAGGAGGAGTGCCGTCTGGTGGAGCGTGAAGGGTCTAGATGCCAACAGGCGCAAGGGTGAGTGGATGTGGGACAGGATGATGTGGAAAATGGGGCGAAATATGAGAGGAGTAGGGCAGTATGGGCGGGTGGTTGGCAGAGGACGGTAAACAAAGGGAGTGGGAGACGAGAATGAGGAGAAAGTGTAAGAGGTCCATGATTAAGGAATTTGTTGCTAGCGCACTCGAGCAGATGTAATTTCAATGCATTGCTCACGCGCTGCCTAAGATATATATGCTATAAGAGAATCTGAGACCAAATAGCAGTGTTGACTGCAGGAGGAACTATGCAGCAGTAGCAGTAAGTTGTTGCTAGCGAGCAGTCTGGTGTATCGTGTTGGCTGGGCCGGTCGTGGTGGAGCGATGGCGGAGCCTGAGCGTTGTAGTGTAAGGTAAAAGCGGCCCCGCGCATATGTACTATTGTTATGTCAAGCCCCATGTCAATGTTTTTAAAAAAATCTCTTAATAATAATCCTTCTCATAAAAAAGTAACTTTTGACAATCATTCATTTCAATTTAAAGAATTTACTAATTTCTCCAATCCATAGTCATCCCGACTATTGCAAAGAAAAATCAGTTGTTACTTTTTATACATGACAAACCTATCGGCCAGCGTTGCACTGAGCTGCGCCAGAAAAATTTCTTATAGGAGCAGATACACTCCTGGAAATTGAAATAAGAACACCGAGAATTCATTGTCCCAGGAAGGGGAAAATTTATTGACACATTCCTGGGGTCAGATACATCACATGATCACACTGACAGAACCACAGGCACATAGACACAGGCAACAGAACATGCACAATGTCGGCACTAGTACAGTGTATATCCACCTTTCGCAGCAATGCAGGCTGCTATTCTCCCATGGAGACGATCGTAGAGATGCTGGATGTAGTCCTGTGGAACGGCTTGCCATGCCATTTCCACCTGGCGCCTCAGTTGGACCAGCGTTCGTGCTGGACGTGCAGACCGCGTGAGACGACGCTTCATCCAGTCCCAAACATGCTCAATTGGGGACAGATCCGGAGATCTTGCTGGCCAGGGTAGTTGACGTACACCTTCTAGAGCACATTGGGTGGCACGGGATACATGCGGACGTGCATTGTCCTGTTGGAACAGCAAGTTCCCTTGCCTGTCTAGGAATGGTAGAACGATGGGTTCGATGACGGTTTGGATGTACCGTGCACTATTCAGTGTCCCCTCGACGATCATCAGAGGTGTACGGCCAGTGTAGGAGATCGCTCCCCACGCCATGATGCCGGGTGTTGGCCCTGTGTGCCTCGGTCGTATGCAGTCCTGATTGTGGCGCTCACCTGCACGGCGCCAAACACGCATACGACCATCATTGGCACCAAGGCAGGAGCGACTCTCATCGCTGAAGACAACACGTCTCCATTCGTCCCTCCATTCACGCCTGTCGCTACACCACTGGAGGCCGGCTGCACGATGTTGGGGCGTGAGCGGAAGACGGCCTAACGGTGTGCGGGACCGTAGCCCAGCTTCATGGAGACGGTTGCGAATGGTCCTCGCCGATACCCCAGGAGCAACAGTGTCCCTAATTTGCTGGGAAGTGGCAGTGCGGTCCCCTACGGCACTGCGTAGGATCCTACGGTCTTGGCGTGCATCCGTGCGTCGCTGCGGTCCGGTCCCAGGTCGACGGGCACGTGCACCTTTCACCGACCACTGGCGACAACATCGATGTACTGTGGAGTCCTCACGCCCCAGGTGTTGAGCAATTCGGCGGTACGTCCACCCGGCCTCCCGCATGCCCACTATACGCCCTCGCTCAAAGTCCAAAGACTGCGATGGAGCTCCTTATGCCACGGCAAACTGGCTGACACTGACGGCGGCGGTGCACAAATGCTGCGCAGCTAGCGCCATTCGACGGCCAACACCGCGGTTCCTGGTGTGTCCGCTGTGCCGTGCGTGTGATCATTGCTTGTACATCCCTCTCGCAGTGTCCGGAGCAAGTATGGTGGGTCTGACACACCGGTGTCAATGTGTTCTTTATTCCATTTCCAGGAGTGTATATACGCGTTATCCGGCGACCTTATTGAGGTAAGAAATTTCTTTTTTTTTTTTTTTTTTTTTATTCAGAATGATCTTCAGGGCCATGACGCAGCGACGTCCAAAATTCCCCAGTTTAAATTCACAGTCATTATTGAAAGGTTATAAGTGAGCCACAATGTTATTGAGATATTGTATTATTGGTAGGTTCCGGAATTTAGCTGTTGGTAGGTTACGCTAAATGTCAATGTTATGGTTATATTTTTTACTATTGCGACGTTATTACATAAATATCTTTGGGAGGTTACACTAAATGTTAATATTATTTATATTATTTTTTTGTCTGGAGGTTACAAACGTCATAGTACAAAGGGTGTGGGAACAGTATATTACAGTAAGTTGAGGCTGGGATAATTATGAGAGCAGTGAATGATCTGTAAGGACAACTTTCATCTGCATAGTTTTCCGGTCACAAGATATTTTTATACCCTTAGTAAGCCATGGTTTGTTACATGGTTTCTTACGAGTATATTTAACTATTTCCTTGAGGAAGCAGTTTTCAAATGCATTTACAAAAGTGTCATGAAATAACTTATATTTTAAATTGGCATCAGGTTCACGGTACACCTCATCCCAGTCTAACTGCTGTAGGCTTTCCCTGTAATTTGCAATTGTTAAATCGTTGGCTGAACGTGCTACTTTGGAGGACTGTTTAGTACCGCTGAATGGAGCTATGTCATATATTGTAACTAGCTGTGCACCATGATCAGAAAGAGCATTCTCAACAGGCTGAGCATTTATCTGGTTAATAGGAAAGGGAAGGGAAAACTGTCTGGCTTGATTGAAAAAAACTTAAGGGGGGACACTGTCACAAGTGGTAAAATACCAGTGGTCACAGGTGTCAGAGGGATGCCTTTTTTAGGATAGGGAAGGGGGATAGAAAAGGAGTTTTAAGAGAGATTGGCAGACACACTCAGTTTGAGAGAATAGATGAACACGAGTCAGATTTTAGCATACAGCCTCCATTTAAACAATGTTTAACAGGAAGTAATCAGAAACTGCCAGTTAATCTTCACCAAAGCAGTTATAATCCCATTAGCATGCAGTATCAGTTATCTTTATTACACCAGAACATTCCGGGACTCAGAAATAAAGTTGATGAACTACTCATTTGTATCGATGAAATGAATTCATCTAACCAAATTGACATAATCTGCCTCTCTGAACAACAAGTGACCACTGGTATAGATATGTTAGACATTTCAGGATTTAAGCTAGCTTCCTACTTCTGCAGAGTAGAAATGGATGGAGAAAGAGTTGCCACATTTATTAAAAACTGCCATAAATTCAAGAACATTGACATTAATAAATTCTGTTTAGAGCAGCATCTAGAAGCATGTGCAACAGAAGTAGAGTTCCATAACAGATCCAGGAATACTGTAAAATATTAAAACAACTAATTCAGACATCTAAACAAATACACTATGAGAAGAAGATAGCAATGTCAGGGAACAAAATAAAAACAATAAGGGATATAGTGAAAGAGGAGACAAGTAGAACCAGAAAGGAACAGGAGCAAATAGCACTGAGGGTAGATGACACATTAGTAACCGATGGGCATAGTGTGGCAAATCTATTTAACAAGTACTTTATATCTGTTACTGACAGAATGGGATTGTCAGGATCAGTAAATAATGCCCTCGAATATCTGAAACTAACCTTTACAAATAGCTTCAGGTACATGAATGTCACTCACTTCACCAAAAGAAATATTTTCCATAATAAAATCTCTAAAAACAAAGCATTCTAGTGGTTATGATGAAATATCAACAAAGTTAATTAAGGCATGTTCTTGTGAGTTTAGTACAATTCTAAGTTACTTGTGTAACCAGTCAATTATAACTGGGACATTTCCTGACTGGCTGAAATATGCAGATGTTAAGCCTCTATTCAAGAAAGGGGATAAAGAGATGTCATCAAACTACAAACCGATTTCACTTTTGCCAGCATTCTCAAAAATTTTAGGAAAAGTAATGTACAGGCAGCTTCTCAACCACCTGACCACAAATAACATATTATCAAGAACACAGTTTGGATCTCTGAAGGGTTCTGATATCGAAAAGGCTATTTACACCTACAGTGAAAATGTACTTAATTCATTAAATAACAAGTTGCAAGCAGCAGGTATTTTCTGTGATTTGTCAAAGGCATTCGATTGTGTAAACCACAACATCCTTTTAAATAAATTAGAATAATATGGTGTCATGGGCAGTGCTGCAAAATGGTTCAAGTCATACCTTGCTAACAGGAAACAAAGGGTGTCAGTGCAAGGGACTAGTGAATTAAGTCATCAGTCATCATCAGAAAGGGAAAAATTACATGTGGTGTCCCACAAGGATCCATCTTACGGACATTGCTTTTTCTGGTGTACAGATTAGATTAGATTAGATTAGATTAGATTAATACTTGTTCCATAGATCATGAATACGACACTTCGTAATGATGTGGAACGTGTCAGGTTAATAAAAGATGTCTGTACAAGAAATTACATTACACAAAATATTGCATGACACTAATGATAATTTATTTTTTTTACTTAGTTTATATCTAAAAATTCAGCCAATGAGTAGAAGGAGTTGTCATCTAGAAATTCTTTTAATTTATTTTTAAATGTTAGTTGGCTATCTGTCAGGCTTTTGACACTGTTTGGTAGGTGCCCAAAGACTTTTGTGGCAGCATAATTTACCCCTTTCTGTGCCAAAGTCAGATTTAACCCTGCATAGTGAAGATCATCCTTTCTCCTGGTGTTATAGGTATGCACACTGCTATTACTTTTGAATTGGGTTGGATTATTATCAACAAATTTCATAAGGGAATATATATACTGTGAGGTTACTGTGAGGATCCCTAGATCCTTAAATAGATGTCTGCAGGATGACCGTGGGTGGGCTCCAGCAATTATTCTGATTACACGTTTTTGTGCAATGAATACTTTTCTACTCAACGATGAATTACCCCAGAATATGATGCCATACCAAAGCAGTGAATGAAAGTAGGCATAGTAAGCTAATTTACTGAGATTCTTATCACCAAAATTTGCAATAACCCTAATAGCATACGTAGCTGAACTCAGACGTTTCAGCAGACCATCAATGTGTTCCCTCCAGTTTAACCTCTAGAAGAGGCAAGGCTATTAATAGAAGAGTCCATACCTGCGCAGTTTGAAACAAGTGTAATTCCACCAACCTCTCCCTCTGAAATCAGTAAAATAATAAACTCACTGAAAAGTAAAAGCTCTTACGGAATTGATGGCATTTCCAGTAAAGTACTTAAAGCTTGTTCCCCACAGATAAGTTGGATTCTCAGCCACGTATGTAATAGCTCTTTGGAGCAGGGTGTTTTCCCTGATAGACTGAAATATGCCATTGTAAAACCATTGCATAAAAAGGGGGATACGTCGGATGTCAACAACTACCGCCCAATCTCTCTTCTGACAGCTCTATCAAAAATTTTTGAGAAAGTAATGTATTCAAGAGTAGCCTCCCATATTTGTAAAAATAAAGTACTAACAAAATGTCAGTTTGGTTTTCAGAAAGGCTTTTCAACAGAAAATGCTATATATGCTTTCACTGATCAAATATTAAATGCTCTGAATAACCAGACATCACCCATTGGTATTTTTTGTGATCTCTCAAAGGCCTTTGATTGTGTAAATCATGGAATTCTTTTAGATAAGCTAAATCATTATGGTTTGAGTGGGGCAGTGCACAAATGGTTTAATTCATACTTAACTGGAAGACTGCAGAAAGTTGAAATAAGTGGTTCGTGTAATGTTAAAACAACAGCTGATTCCTCAAACTGGGGTGCTATCAAGCACGGGGTCCCACAGGGTTCGGTCTTAGGTCCTTTACTGTTCTTGATATACATTAATGACTTACTATTCCACATTGATGAAGATGCAAAGTTAGTTCTTTTTGCTGATGATACAAGTATAGTAATAACATCCAAAAACCAAGAACTAAGTGATGTAATTGTAAATGATGTTTTTCACAAAATTATTAAGTGGTTCTCAGCAAACGGACTCTCTTTAAATTTTGATAAAACACAGTATATACAGTTCCGTACAGTAAATGGCACAACTCCAGTAATAAATATAGAATTTGAACAGAAGTCTGTAGCTAAGGTAGAATTTTCAAAATTTTTAATTATTAATTAATTAATTAATTAATTAATGATCTATCATCAGTTACACTGCCAGAAGCAGAGTTCGTTTTGTTTGCAGATGACACAAGTATTGCAATAAATAGTATGTCGAGTGTAGTTCTAGAAAGATCTGCTAATGATATTTTCATGAATATTAATAAATGGTTTAAAGCCAACTCACTGACATTAAACTTCGAAAAGACTCACTATATGCAATTCAGAACCTGTAAGAGGTTTCCACCCAGCATATGCATAAAGTACGAAGAAGAGGAGATAGAACAGGTTGACAGTCTTAAATTCCTGGGATTACAACTTGATAATAATATATGGTATAATATTTTGGGATAACTCTTCAAGTCAAACAAAAGTTTTCATAGTCCAAAAGCGTGTAATACGTATTATTTGTGGAGTAAACTCACGGACGTCTTGTAGAAAACTCTTCAAAGAACTGGGTATACTAACTACTGCCTCTCAGTATATTTACTCCTTAATGAAATATGTCCTAAATAATATATCTCTTTTTCCAACAAATTGCTCAGTTCATACATACAATACCAGGAACAAAAATGATCTGCACAAGGACTTAAAAGCACTTACTTTGGTTCAAAAAGGGGTCCACTATTCAGGAACACTCATCTTCAACAATTTGCCAGCAAACATAAAAAATTAAGTTTCAAATAAAGATCAGTTTAAAAGGAGCCTGAAAGACTTTCTAGTGGCCAACTCCTTCTACTCCACTGATGAAATATTTAATAGAAACAAATGATGTGTTGTATATATTCATACTATTAGTATTGTAATTTCAGCTTTAATAAAAAAAGTGACATGTTCCACATCCACGAGGATCTCCTCAGGCTGAGCATTTATCTGGTTAAATTCATCTTGGTCTATAAAGAAGTTATCTTTCAGTGAGCTGCTATCGTTTACCACCGGAGTAGGAAAATCAATAATGGGTGTCAAATTGAAAGAACCGAGTAATACTTCAAGATCATTTTTCCTATTACCCTCTTTCAGAGAATCTACATTGAAGTCCCCACAAATAATAGTTTGCTTCCCCCTGTCTGACAGATAGCACAACAAGAAGTCCAAATTTTTCAGAAATAGATGAAAATTTCCCAATGGGGACATATATACAGTTACAATTATAAATGTGCCTTTATTTAATTTAAGCTCACAGGCACATGCGTCTATATGTTTCTCTACACAAAACTTTTTTGTTTCTATACTTTTTGCACAATGATAACTTTTGACATATATATTTCAACTCCTCCTTTCTCCATATTTTCTCTAATTACTTGTGCAGAGAGCTTATATCCACTTACATTTACCTTATCCATATCAGAAACAATGCGATGCTCAGACAGGCATAGTATGTCTATTTCATCCTCAGTTTCTAAACCTTCTAAACAAACCAGAAGCTCATCTATTTTATTATTTAAACTCCCAATATTTTGATAAAATATACTTACATGATTTTTAATTATACTTTTATGAGAACCTTCCCTTATTCTAACATTTGCAGTACTCTCCTGTCTGAGTTTCTCATTGTTCTTAGGCCTAGTTCCTATACCAGTGGTCACATGGTGCTCAGAGAGGCAGATTATGTCAACTGGGTTGAGTGACTACAATTCATCAATGGAATTACCTAGGACTGAGATACAACTTTGTGGAGATAAAATTTCTGGTGACTGGTGAAAATTTATAATTGACAGCTGTGATTGGTGATCCAATGTGCTAGAATTGTGCCGTTTAATTTTCCTAAACCGAAGATTTGTTTCAATCCTGACCTCTCATAGAACTTGACATCTTTCTGTCTTACCAATCCTAAAAAAGGTGCTGCCCCAACACCTGTAACCACTGGTAGTTAACCATTCATGGCAGTGCCTCGCCCCTTTAAATTTCCTGCTATTACCCCAGCCAGCTTACCCTTCCCTTTCCCGTTAAGATGTAGGCCGTGCCTGGTATAGGCCCACCTACTGAGAGAATCAACAGGAACCACACCTATATGAGTCCCCGCACCGACCCAAGCAGCCGTTCCAACTCCAAATTAACTCTCCCAACAGAAGAGTTCAAATGAGGTCATCTCGGGACAGATAAAAATTCAATATTGGTGTGTCTCGATGCCGATGCAATCTTTACCAGGTCCCACTCTATACTGTACCCAGGATCTCTGTCGATAGTGTTCCTGGCCCTCCCACAATAAAGACGGTGTCTTCCCTGGTAAATCCTTTACAGAGTGAACCTAAATCCTCTGTCACCTGATCCAGACTAGCACTTGGTTTGAAAAAAATTGTGACCTGGTATTCTGGTCCTAATTCCTCCTGCAGAAGTTGGCCTACACCTTTGACATGAGAACTGCCTAACAACAAAACTTTCTTCCTTTTCGATGACTTTCCTGCATTCTTTTTCAATTTACGATTGAAAGTTTGTTGTGCCCTGTCTACACCTATCTCTGCTTGAGGCTCATCAGTTTCTAACTAAAGCAACAGGTCAAACTTATTTTTGACATTCACCACAAAACTGTCAGACCTAGTTCTAGGCCTGTTCCTTCTGTTACCTGTTGCCACTTCCCACCCCTCTTTGCCCTTCTCCCTCCTTAACCTGTCCATATCTTCCCTAGCCTGATCTAGCTCAGCCTGAAGGGCAGCAATTTTCCCCTCCTGTTCCACTATATTCCTATCTCTGCTGCAAATCCTACTTAACCACTGATGAGCCTGATCCACTTTCCCGACACCCACGCCACTGCAGTCCCCTCAATGAAAAAAACTATTGGCTGTTGATATACTTTCCGGGATGTGAGGTCGTGGTCCAAGAACTTTTTCTGCTCCTTACGTTTCGTCCAGGACTGCGCTGGACTTCCTCAGAGGCGCTGCTCCGCTGAGTCTTGCCGACTGACTCAGCGGAGCAGCGCCTCTGAGGAAGTCCAGCGCAGTCCTGGACGAAACGTAAAGAGCAGAAAAAGTTCTTGGACCACGACCTCACATCCCGGAAAGTATATCAACAGCCATGTCACCCGGTCGTGAAAGCCTTCATTCTACAAAAAAACTATTGCATCCATAACACCAAACCCCGGAACTGACAATTCTACGGCAAGTCAGGCACTTCTCACTTAAGCTAGAATAAATCAATTAAATTTTTGAAAATCAAAAAAGACGTTACAGAAATTAAGCCTATTCACAAATGTATTTAAGCTAGTTTCTGATTTAAAATTCGGCCGTTTTTCTGAGATCTGTATTAAAACAATGAAGGTATACGCTTTTTATTATATATTTCACTTGATGGAGTAAAAAAAGGTCAATTAAACGTGATATTGTAAGTTTTATTCTCCAAAAACGTTAAGAGAATTAGGCCTATAAACAAATGTGTATAAGCAAGTTTCTGATATAAAGTTATGCTGTTTTTCTGAAATCTGCATTAAAACAATGAAGTTATACGCTATTTACGGCAGTGTACTTATTTGTTACCGAGAAACTAGTCAAATTACCGTGAAACAAGAAACAAACATGTTTACAAACTTTAAGCCTAAACGCGACTTCGCGAAGTTTCGATCTTTTCGAGTTTTCTGAAAAAATACACGAAGAAAAGTGAAACTTTTAACGGAAAAACTAAACATTACACTAATGCACGTATTTAATTTTTTGTCGGTGTTAAACTAAATTATATTCCTATCTAAATCGCTTAACTTTCTGGAAATAGTTTCTTGCGTCACTTTCTCGGCGGCCATCTTGGAACAATCTACCGTACAGTAAATGGCATGACGCCTTTAATAAATATAGACCTTAATCAGAAGCATATAGCTAAGGTAAGGGTCATTGCAAATTTTGGTGATAAACATCTTAGTAAATTAGCTTACTACGCCTATTTTCACTCATTGCTTGCATATGGCATCATACACTCCTGGAAATTGAAATAAGAACACCGTGAATTCATTGTCCCAGGAAGGGGAAAATTTATTGACACATTCCTGGGGTCAGATACATCACATGATCACACTGACAGAACCACAGGCACATAGACACAGGCAACAGAACATGCACAATGTCGGCACTAGTAGAGTGTATATCCACCTTTCGCAGCAATGCAGGCTGCTATTCTCCCATGGAGACGATCGTAGAGATGCTGGATGTAGTCCTGTGAAACGGCTTGCCATGCCATTTCCACCTGGCGCCTCAGTTGGACCAGCGTTCGTGCTGGACGTGCAGACCGCGTGAGACGACGCTTCGTCCAGTCCCAAACATGCTCAATGGGGGACAGATCCGGAGATCTTGCTGGCCAGGGTAGTTGACTTACACCTTCTAGAGCACGTTGGGTGGCACGGGATACATGCGGACATGCTTTGTCCTGTTGGAACAGCAAGTTCCCTTGCCGGTCTAGGAATGGTAGAACGATGGGTTCGATGACGGTTTGGATGTACCGTGCATTATTCAGTGTCCCCTCGACGATCACCAGAGGTGTACGGCCAGTGTAGGAGATCGCTCCCCACACCATGATGCCGAGTGTTGGCCCTGTGTGCCTCGGGTGTATGCAGTCCTGATTGTGGCGCTCACCTGTACGGCGCCAAACACGCATAAGACCATCATTGGCACCAAGGCAGAAGCGACTCTCATCGCTGAAGACGACACGTCTCCATTCGTCCCTCCATTCACGCCTGTCGCGACACCACTGGAGGCGGGCTGCACGATGTTGGGGCGTGAGCGGAAGACGGCCTAACGGTGTGCGGGACCGTAGCCCAGCTTCATGGAGACGGTTGCGAATGGTCCTCGCCGATACCCCAGGAGCAACAGTGTCCCTCATTTGCTTGGAAGTGGCGGTGCGGTCCCCTACGGCACTGCGTAGGATCCTACGGTCTTGGCGTGCATCCGTGCGTCGCTGCGGTCCGGTCCCAGGTCGACGGGCACGTGCACCTTCCGCCGACCACTGGCGACAACATCGATGTACTGTGGAGACCTCACGCTCCACGTGTTGAGCAATTCGGCGGTACGTCCACCCGGCCTCCCGCATGCCCACTATACGCCCTCGCTCAAAGTCCGTCAACTGCACATACGGTTCACGTCGACGCTGTCGCGGCATGCTACCAGTGTTAAAGACTGCGATGGAGCTCCGTATGCCACGCAAACTGGCTGACACTGACGGCGGCGGTGCACAAATGCTGCGCAGCTAGCGCCATTCGACGGCCAACACCGCGGTTCCTGGTGTTTTCGCTGTGCCGTGCGTGTGATAATTGCTTGTACAGCCCTCTCGCAGTGTCCGGAGCACGTATGGTGCGTCTGACACACCGGTGCAAATGTGTTCTTTTTTCCATTTCCAGGAGTGTATTTTGGGGTAATACATCACTGAGGAATAAAGTATTTATTGCACAAAAGCGTGTAATCAGAATAATAGCTGGAGTCCATCCAAGATCATCCTGCCGACATTTATTTATAGCTTCTCAGTATATATACTCTCTTATGAAATTTTTTATTAACAAGCAAACCCAATTCAAAAGTAATAGCTGTGTGCATAACTACAATACTAGGAGAAAGGATGATCATCACTATTCAAGATTAAATCCAACTTTGGCACAAAAAGGGGTGAATTATACTGCTACTAAAGTCTTTGGTCACTTACAAAATAGTATCAAAAGTGTGACAGGTAACCAAAAAGTATTTAAGAAGAAATTAAAAGAATTTCTGAATGACAACTCTTTCTACTCCATAGAGGAATGTTTAGATATAAATTCCGAAAAAAGAGAAAAAAACCAAACAAAAAATTATAAAAAAATCAAAGAAAAATGAAGAAAGTTGTTATATTAACTTAATTATGTTATGTATTGGAAAATTTGACTCGTCCCACATCATTACGAAATATCGTATTCGTGATGCATGGAAATAGTATTAATCTAATATAATCTAGGAAACCTGGTGGTGGAGAGGAGGATCCAGAACACTCGGGTAGTAAATGAGCTATTGAAATGACGCATATCATGTACAGATGCATGTTGTACTTTGCGCTTGGCCACAGTTCTGCAGCGGTGGTTCATCCTGGTGGACAGCTGGTTAGCAGTCACACCAATGTAAAAATGTGTATAATGAGTGTAGCAGAACCGGTAAATCACATGGCTACTTTCACAAGTGGCCTGGCCCCTTTGGTAGGACTGGAATAGGAAGTGCTGGATGGATGGATTGGGCAAATTTACACCTGGGTCTTGCACAGGGACGTACTCCTTGTGGCAAGGGCTGGGATGGGGAGTGGCGTAGGGATAGACTAGTGTGGGTTCCAGCTCACTCGCCTCCTATGGGGTGCCTAAAGGATGCTGCGTACACCGAATACTATACAAAAATTCAAGCAAACCACATTAATAGTTTTTACTACAAATACGAAGATTGACAATACTTACAATGGTGTGGCAAGCGATGAGCGACATGCAAACAATCGAAGTCCTTTGAAGGTCCATGTAAGCAACTAATATGGATCACACGTCACTGCTATCGTAGTGCTCTCTTAGTTCTGTGCGAGGCTGGTAGGAGCGGCGCTTATGTTCTCTTTGGCTAGAGGGCGCTCTTCTCGTGGTGCAGTCCTTGTCAGCGGGCTATTGGCTGAAGGCGTCTCAACGCCTTCTTTGCTCTTGCGATCTTCGTCTTCGTGCTGGCTTTTGTCGATACGCCAGAACAACTAGGATTTTCTGGACGTTGGGTGAGTGATGGAACACCACTTCAGGAAGGGCCGGTAGGCTGTACCTTATTTCAAAACAGTATGATAGTAATCAAAACTATGGCGAAGGATGTGGTTCAGTTGCTCCACTCCATAGTGATATTGGAAGATGAAAGGAGGCACTTCCCTGTGGCTGATTATTGGGGGTGGTAGGAGGATTGGGGATGTGAGGAGAAATGGCATATGAGGTCTGTTTGCAGACTATGTTTGGAGGATAGTGCCTGTGTGTGAAGGTCTTGGTGAGACCCTCAGCATGATGGGCAAAAGAGATCTTGGCACTCTAGATACACCGTCCCTGGGTGGTCAGGCTCCATGGGAGGGATGTTTTGGTGTGAAAGGAATGACAGCTGTCGAAATGCTGGAACTGTTGGTCGTTGGTGGTTTTATGTGGACAGAGCTGTGGTTGAAGCCATCAGAGAATAGAAGGTCAGCGTCTAGGAAGATGGCATTCTTGATTGAGGAGGGCCAGATGAGGCAAGTAGGGGAGGAGTTGCTGAGGTTGTGAAGGAGAAAAGATAGGATGTCTTGGCCCTGAATCCAGATCGTGAAGACATCATGAATGAACCACACTAGGGGTCTGGAGTTTTGGAAGGCAGGAAAGTATCTTTTGGATGGCTATAAACATGTTGTCACAGGATGGTGCCATTCAAGTGCTTAGGACTGTGGCATAAATTTGTTAGTGTAGTTTCTTACGAAAAGTAGTTGTGGGTTAGGATAAAGTTAGTAAAGTGTATGAGAGATGAGGTAGTTGGTTTGGAGTCTGAAGGACATTGAGGAAGGTAGTGTTTAATTGCAGTAAGACCATGGTCATGAGGGACATTTATATATAGGAAGGTGACATCAACAGTGACTGATGGCATCCAGGATGTAAGGGGGAAGGGATAGTGAAGAGTTAGTGAAGGAAGTGTTTGGTATCTTTGACATGGGAGGCTGGATTATGGGCAGTTAGTTGGACATGTTGGTCAAGGACAGCCAGAATTCTTTCAATGTAGGCACAATAACCAGCCACAATGGGGTAACCAGGATTTTTGAGTTTGGAGATTTGTGGGAGCATGTAGATGGTGTTTGTGTGGGATGTCATAGGGGTGAGGAGGTTAATGGATTCAGGGGAGAGGTTCTGGGAAGAGTGTAAGGCTTTAAGCATGAAACGGAGTTTGTGTTGGACTTCTACAATGGGATCACTCTGGCAGGTGTAGGAGTCCCCTAATTGGCGGAGGCCTTCAACCAGATGATCACTGCAGTTGATAGCAATAGTGATGGAACCTTTGTCTGCAGATAGGATGATGATTAGGTGGGGATTTGTTTTGAGGTTGTGTATGGCTATTCTTTCCTCTTATTAGATGTTTGTGTTCTGAGGAAGAGACATGGGGAAGGATGGTGAGGTTAAGGTGGAGGTACAGAGTTCTACGTAGGTGACCAGTGTGTGGCTCAGTGGGAGGACCATGGTAGTATGGTAGTATGAACTGGGAGAGCCAGGGTTCAGAGTTGGAATTAGGTTGGTTTGGTTGGAGGGGTTGGTGGCATATGAATGTTTCCATGGCAGGGATTAGGAGAAAGAGAGTAGGGCTTTAACAAGTCCAGTATGTTTAAATTGGCTGTTTGGCTAAAGATGAGGCCTTTGGTTACGACTGAAACTTCTGTGGTGCTGAGGCCTCTGTTGGAAAGGTTGACAGCAGTGTTATGCGAATATTTATGCTCAAGATTTGGTTGTGTGTTGGCAGAGAGTTTGGGGAGATATAGCGAGGTGAAAAGGTCAGCTGGCCAGGATTTAAGTGCTATGAGTGGTAGACGAGGAGGAACACTGTGGGTGGAAAGGGGGTTGGATAGTGGTGCCCCGATGTAGCAATAGGATGTCAGCAGATACTATAACTGTGGAGATGGTGTCTGGAGTGCTCCTCCACGGCTTGAGACCAAGGCATTCAATTCCATACATTTGTTGTTCGAAGGAGGGATTGCACAACAGCATTAGCTAGCAGAGAGAAGAGAAATCGTCCTGTGCCATTGGACAAACACTAGAAGACTTTTGGAAGACTTAAAAGCAAATAAGGTAGGAGACACTGATAACATTTCATTGGAATTTCTGAAATCATTTGACGAAGTTGCAACAAAACGGTTATGAACTTTGCTGTGTAGAAAAAATGAGACTGGTGATATATCATCAAACTTCCGTTTAAACATTATCATCTCAATTCTGAAGATTGCAAAAGCCGACAAGTGCTAGAATTACCTCATGATCAACTTAACAGCTTATGCGCCCAAGTAACTGAGAAGTGTATCATACACAAGCATGGAAAAGAAAATCGAGGATGTATTAGACGACAGTGAGTTTGGATTTAGGAAAGGTAAAGGCACCAGAGAAGAATTCCTACTATAGCGGTTAATAATGGAACAAAGACAACAAAAATTGATATACGATCATAGGATATGTAGACCAGGAAAAAGCGTTCGGCAATGCAAAAGAGCGGAAAATATTTGAGAATCCGAGGGGTAAACCCCTCTCGGAACCTGAAACATTTTCCGTGATAGGGAAAGACGGGTAATGAACAATATGTACAAAAATCGAGAGAAGACAATAAGAGTGAAGCATCAAGAACTAGTACACGGAATTAAAAAAGGCTGTAAAAGAGGCCAGTGGTCTTGCACCCCCGCTGTTCAGTCTATGCTTCGAACAACTAATGATGGAAATAAAAGAAAGGTTCAAGTACGAGATTAAAATTCAATATGAAAGGATATCAGTGTTATGATTCGTTGATGCCGCTGCTATTCTCAGTGAAAGTGAATAAGAAATACAGGATTTGTTGAATGGAATGAACGCTCCAATGATTTTAGAATAGAGCGAAAAACGAAGAAAGAAGAAAGAAATGTGAAGTAACAGCTATGAGAACAGCGAGAGACTTAGCTTAAGAATTGTTTATCATGAAGTAGACGAAGTTAAGGAACGTTGCTACCCAAGCAACAAAATAACCTGTGACGGAGGGAGCAAAGAGGACATAAAAAGAGGACCAGACTGGTAAAAAGGGACTGATAAAAAGCTCATTAGTATAAAATACAGGTTTTAAACTGAGTTAGGATACAAGTTTGGTGCGCATCATTGTATAGCGGTGGAACATGGACTGTGGGAAAAGAGGAAGACAAGAGAATTGAAGCATTTGATATGTGGAGCTGCAGATGAATGTTGAAAATTATGAGGGCTGACAAGGTCCTCCGCAGAATCGGCGAGGAAAGCAGTACATGGAAATCACGGACAAAAAGAAGGAGTAGGATGATAGGATATTTGTGAAGACTTCAGAGAACTACTTCCATGGTAGCAGATGGAGCTATAGAGGGTAGATACTGTAGAGGAAGACAGAGACTGGAATACATACAGAAAATAATTGAGGAAGTAGGTTGCGAACGCTACCCTTAGATGAAAAGGATGACGCAGGAGAGGAATTCGAGGTTAGCCGCATAAAGCAGCCAGAAGACTTATGATTCAAACGATTTTTTTTAAAAACCTATTTGTGTCCTCGCCATTATCAGTATTTCGCTTAGCACTACGTTTACAATCGGTCTGCAGACTATGTTAGGAAATGTTAGACCTCCTGCTATTTTTTTATGAGATAGGATTATTCCCATCTGTCGTCCAATGGTTTGGCAGTTTTATCTGTGGATTCACGAAGAGTGTTTAACATGTTGGGAGAAGGTATGTTATATCTGTGAATGGGTGTCTCTGCATGGAACATTTTCTGAAGTCGGTCAGATCCTAAGTTCCTCGCCATGGGCTAACCGTCAGCAAAAGCATCCTGTGAAAAATAAGCTTGTACTTTTCTACAATTTATTGCCATTTTAGAGGCACTGTTATCACACTACTTTATTCTCCTATAATTAGCAGGAAATTGCGGAAAGTAATGTACAGGGAGTTTATACAGGGTGTTACAAAAAGCTACGGCCCAACTTTCAGGAAACATTCCTCACACATAAAGAAATAAAATATTTTATGTGGACTTGTGTCCGGAAACGCTTACATTCCATGTTAGAGCTCGTTTTGTTACTTCTCTTCAAGTCACATTAATCATGGAATGGAAACACACAGCAACAGAACGTGCCAGCGTGACTTCAGACACTTTGTTACAGGAAATGTTCAAAATGTTCTCCGTTAGCGAGGATACATGCATCCACCCTCCGTCGCATGGAATCCCTGATGCGGTGATGCAGCCCTGGAGAATGGCGTATTGTATCACAGCCATCCACAATACGAGCACGAAGAGTCTCTACATTTGATACCGGGGTTGCGCAGACCAGAGTTTTCAAATGCCCCCATAAATGAAAGTCAAGAGGGTTGAGGTCAGGAGAGCGTGGAGGCCATGGAATTGGTCCGCCTCTACCAAACCATCGGTCACCAAATCTGTTGTTGAGGAGCGTACGAACACTTCGACTGAAATGTGCAGGAGCTCCATCGTGCATGAACCACATGTTGTGTCGTACTTGTAAAGGCACATGTTCTAGTAGCACAGGTAGAGTATCCCGTATGAAATCATGATAACGTGCTCCATTGAGCGTAGGTGGAAGAAACTAAAATTAGCTCTAACATGGAAATTAAGCGTTTCCGGACACATGTCCACATAACATCTTTTCTTTATTTGTGTGTGAGGAATGTTTCCTGAAAGTTTGGCCGTACCTTTTTTGTAACACCCTGTATTGAAATCTTCACTACTTGAGCCACTGTAGACGGACAACTGTTTACCATACAGGTAAATAACTTTATAGGAACGGTGTTCACACCATACGCTGCAGGATTTGCATTGTTAGTAGTATTAGTGTCATGACTTGCCGTTAGGTGCCGTTACTGGCACGGTGACGTAGGATCTAAGCATAGCGTCTGTTTGTATTACGGTTGCTGGAAGTCAACATGAGCTGTGCAAAGTGAGCAGGGCTTTACTCGTTGAACTGTTTCATCAGAACAACAGCAATAGTGCTGATCCTTTTCGCAAGTGTAGACGTATTAAAGGATACTGAGAGGTCGTCTTTCCGCGTCGGGTTTGAAGAACATCATTCTGAAGTTCAAATTAAATGCCATTTGGAGATTTCTGCTGGGAGAGGCCGACTGCCAACTGTCACACGACGCTGAGAATGCTGGACACAATGTGCGATCTTGAAGCAGTGCACGAGCTGTGTCAGGACGCCGTACATTCCATGGTCCACCGTTGTGGTGGTGATTAGTTCCTAGGGGACCAATCTGCTGAGGTCATCGGTCCCTAGGCCTACAGACTACTTAATATAACTTACGCTAAGCGCAACACACACACCGAGGCCCGAAGGAGGATTCGAACCTCCGACGGGGGGAGCCACGCGAACAGTGGCAATGCGCCCTTGACCAGGCGGCGGTACACCGTTGTTTCGGGCAGTAGTAGAGTGATGTCTAATGCGGTTCGAGGCTGTCATGGATGCAGATGGTCTTCACACTGAGCAACGTTTGTAAGCTGCAACGTAAACAGGGTACGCAATCAAAAAACGTTACCATGTCATGTGCAGCTTCAATGGTTTTTCTGTATTTCTGTTCCGCCTGTTCTTGCAAATGTTTCCACAACATTTTGGCCCCGGGAGTAGACAACATTCCATTAGAGCTACTGTCAGCCTCGGGAGAGCCAGTCATGACAAAGCTCTACCATCTGGTGAGCAAAATTTATAAGACAGGTGAAATATCCTCAGACTTCAAGAAGAATATAATAATTCCAATTCCAAAGAAATCAGGCGTTGACAGGTGTGAAAGTTACCGAACTATCAGTTTAATAAGTCACAGCTGCAAAATAGTAACGCCAATTCTTTACAGACGAATGGAAAAACTGGTAGAAGCTGAACTCGGGGAAAATCAGTTTGGATTCCGTAGAAATATGGGAACACGTGAGGCAATACTGACCCTACGACTTATCTTTAAAGCTAGATTAAGGAAAGGCAAACCTACATTTCTAGCATTTGTAGACTTAGAGAAAGCGTTTGACAATGTTGACTGGAATACTCTCTTTCAAATTCTGAAGGTGGCAGGGGTAAAATACAGGGAGCGAAAGGCTATTTACAATTTGTACAGAAACCAGATGGCAGTTATAAGAGTAGAGAGGCATGAAATGGAAGCAGTGGTTGAGAAGGGTGTGAGACAGGGTTTTAGCATGTCTCCGATGTTATTCAATCTGTATATTGAGCAAGCAGTGAAGGAAACAAAAGAAAAATTCGGAGTAGGTATTAAAATCCATGGAGAAGAAATAAAAACTTTGAGGTTCACCGATGACATTGTAATTCTGTCAGAAACAGCAAAGGACCTGGAAGAGCAGTTGAACGGAATGGATAGTGTCTTGAAAGGAGGATATAAGATAAACATCAACAAAAGCAAAACGAGGATAATGGAATGTAGTCGAATTAAGTCGGGTGTCGCTGAGGGAATTAGATTAGGAAATGAGACACTTAAAGTAGTGAAGGAGTTTTGCTATTTGGGGAGCAAAATAACTGAAGATGGTCGAAGTAGAGAGGATATAAAATGTAGACTGACAATGGCAAGGAAAGCGTTTCTGAAGTATAGAAATTTGTTGACATCGAGTATAGATTTAAGTGGCAGGAAGTCGTTTCTGAAAGTATTTGTATGGAGTGTAGCCATGTATGGAAGTGAAACATGGTCGACTAACAGTTTGGACAAGAAGAGAATAGAAGCATTCGAAATGTGGTGCTACAGAAGAATGTTGAAGATTAGATGGGTAGATCACATAACTAATGAGGAGTTGTTGAATAGGATTAGGGAGAAGAGGAGTTTGTGGCACAACTTGACTAGAAGAAGGGATCGGTTGGTAGGACACGTTCTGAGGCATCAAGGGATCACCAATTTAGTATTGGAGGGCAGCGTGGAGGGTAAAAATTGTAGAGGGAAACCAAGAGATGAATATACTAAACAGATTCAGAAGGATGTAGGCTGCAGTTCGTACTGGGAGATGAAGAAGCTTGCACTGGATAGAGTAGCATGGAGAGCTACATCAAACGAGTCTCAGGACTGAAGACCACAACAACAACAACATTACTCGTTTGTCATTGGGACGTGAGATTAGTTTTAACCACCTCTTGTGCAAAAAAATAGCCTCGAACTCTTTTTATGGGATTAATATCGAGTGACTCGGTGGGCCATCGACATTAGAGATGTGAAAGGGTATCTGAACTCATCAAACCCGAAACGCATTGAAACGTCCCCTTAGAAAAATTGTACAAGGCTGTGCTTAAACTGACACACAATATTTTTTGCGCAACGGAATCTGACTTTCAGTAAGCCGTACAAAAGAATGGCCCTGAATAACATTAAACTATACCTTTCACAAATCACTTACCTCAAAAAAATCTTCGTCACTCGAACTACTGCAATACAGCTAGCGCCACTACTGTCAGCTAAATAAAAGATTCAAACTACTAAAGGCACTAACTACTGATAGGCATAGTTAGCAAATGAAAGATTTTGATAGAGAAAATACAATGTATTTACCTTAATATTGTTCAAAAGTCATATTATATATATCAGTTCATGACATCCAGTCTTACAAAATTACTATCTCTGTCCAGATCATCCGCTCTCACAACTCCGCCATCTCTCTCCCCACACCCACCACTGCTGGCGGCTCATCTCCAACTGCGCAACGCTACGCGCTGTTAACATCCTGCTGCCCAACACTATAATGGCAGACAACAATGCAAACTTGCCACAGACTGCACACAGCACAGCCAGTGATTTTCATATAGAGCGCTACGTGGCGTTACCATTAAAAAAACCTATTCAGCCTACTTACATGCCTATTTACAGCATGCCAGCAGCCTTTTAATATGGTTGTTGTCATCTTGTATGTCATGTCGGTACACAGGAAATAACATCATGAAAATACAGAAGAAAGGGCAACTCTTGGTCACCGAGAACGCTAAAATAAACATCCCGGTTCATGTTCACGGTAAACAGGATGAGTGGGGAAAGATTATTGAACGGAAATACCCAGAATACAGCACAAACGTCACAAAACCTTCTGCGGTCGGACCTACTCCCTTCACATAGCCATAGCTAAATACCTCAACAGTCCGTAGGTGTCCACGAGCCGATCTCTCTGCACTGCACGCTCGAAAGCGATTGAGGATCTCAAGCTGATATCCACTGGTAAGGGGTGATACGCATCTCTTGTCCCTGTTCGTCAGTATCTTTTTACGCACGCTTTTCTTACGCCGTGTTGTGTGGCTGTGACCCGCACTGCAGTAGAGATTTTCGACAATCTGCGTCAATATACAAACAAAGCGACCAACTTCATTCACTGTGTGGTCATGAGCACGTCGCAGGCCGTTGTGGCCGAGCGGTTCTAGGCGCTTCAGTCCGGAACCGCGCTGCTGCTACGGTCGCAGGTTCGAATTCTGTCTCGGGCTTGGATGTGTGTGATGTCCTTAGGTTAGTTAGGTTTAAGTAATTCTATTTTCTAGGGGAATGATGTCCTCAGAAGTTAAGTCCCATAATGCTCAGAGCCATTTGAACCATGGGCACATCCATAAATAGCAGCACCTTTGTATCATTTTGTGAAGCCTCAGTGTCGGGATAAGGTAATACACTGATCCCATACTGCCGAATGATGCCTACACATCACATCACTACCGTGACTTACGTATGCGATGGAGGGCCCCGTGAGTGCCTGGTACTAGTTTCACATGATGTGCAGCTTTGCAAATCGACCAGTGTGCGTATTTTAAGCGGGTGGCTAATATTTTATGCATCTCCAGTCTTTCATATTCCTCATAGAATTTCCCTTTATGTTTAAAATAACTGCCGGTCGGGGTGGCCGAGCGGTTCTAGGTGCTACAGTCTGGAACCACGCAACCGCTATGGTCGCAGGTTCGAATCATGCTTCGGGCATGGACGTCTCTGATATCCTTAGGTTAGTGAGATTTAAGTAATTCTTAGTTCTAGGGGACTGATGACCTCAGATGTTAAGTCCCATAGTGCTCCAAACCATTTGAACCATTTAAAATAACTCGTTCATAAGCGAGTTCGACCAAGTCACATATATCTGTATACATCTGAGCAATTTTACAGTTCTCCCCTCACCCCCCCCCCCCCAACCAATGATCACCATAATATCGGCAACTGGAATGTCTGTAATTAAGGACTTGACGTTGAAACTCACCAGAAAGTCGATTGCCGATTCTTTCAATGTGAGGTGTACAGGTTTAAGAACATTAACGTGGCCACCTGTCCAAAACGTGAATAACCAACTTTTGTTGCACGGACCGCTGCGAGACGAGGAGGAAGAGAGTCAATGAGATACTGGAAGGTACTGACAGCGATGTGGGCCATACCAACTCCACTTCTGTGGCAGTCTGCGTTACGTTTGTCAGTTGAGGTTCCATGGTGCGAAGGGCCCGATAGTGGTGGTCCCATACATTCTCCATTGGACTTATATTCGGAGGGGGTACGGTGGTTAGGCGAGTATGTTAAACTTATCTGGGTACTCCTAGAACCATACAGATACATTACGAGGAGTGCGACACGTTGCATTGTCTTGCTGGTAGATGGCATCGTGGCGAGGAGAAGCAAACTGCATGTAGGGTTGGACATGCTCCCCAACGATAGGACCATATTGTGTTGATCGATTGTACTTTACAGATCCAGTGACGAGATCGCCCAGGAAATGGCAAGATAACGTTCCCCAGACGATAACACTCAGACGATTTTTGCCAGGTGTTTGATTTCAGACGTTCCAGGGTGCACCAGCCAAGTGTCATCACTCCAATTGCGCATAAAACGTGATTTATCTAAAAAGGCCACCACTCGCCACTCAGTGGACGTCCATTTGCCGTAGTCGCAAGCCAACTCCAGTCTTAGTTGCTGTTGAACAGCAGTCAGCGTGGGTGGATGAACCTGTCGCCTGTTGCAGTGGCCCCCTCGTTCATCTGGGCAGTCAGTTGCTCAACATTTGCATGTCTATTCGCCCTAACACATCTCCGCAGCCATCGTTCACCCCTGTCACCTACGGCTCACGGTGAAACACAGTTGCCTCGGCGCCGGTTTTGGACAGTGCCATTTAGCCACGCATGGTATACTTCAACTCTGACGGCACACGTACAATTTACAAACTTAACTATTTAGGCAATGCTTATATCTTTGACCAGAAAGCTAATGATCATGCCTCTTTGGCCGTCACATGCCTCGGGCATGGATGTGCATGATGTCCTTAAGTTAGTTAGGTTTAAGTAGTTCTAAGTTCTAGGGGACTGATGACCTCAGATATCAAGTCCCATAGTGCCCAAAATCATTTTTTGAACTGCATTATTCTTCGCTTATCAGCGACCCGCTTTAAATCCCCTCCACTACTAGTGCTGGCACCTGTCATCCGGGAGTGGTTATAGCCCATTGATGTCGAAGATAGGGTATGGTCACCTTAATGTATTTCCAAAAAAATATTTTGTCCGATGAGTTTATCAGTTTGGATGAAGGAGTAATTGATTAAGGCAGGCAAATGAATTTCTGCTCATTAAATATTATCCCGTAGTTCATTGCCTTTACTGTTATGGAAGAATCTCACTGCGTTGCCGGGTAACAGTCACCAGCATGCATAGTCTTTGTTCCGAGGCAGAACCCAATGGAAAGCGTGCTGTCCACAGGAACGAAACTAGCCTGGCGGCTGCAGTAAACATCAGGAGGTACAAACCCGTTCCGACTCTCTTCGCGCCGATGGGCAAGTCCGGCGTCGGGTAAGTTGTTATGAATGAACGGCAGAGAGCAGCCAGCTAAGGGGCGGGGTCGCTGGACGCAGATGAGCGGAGGCGTGGCCTCAGCCCGCCGAGGGGTCTTCACGGTCCACCGGCTGCGCCCTGCACGCCGCGCGCTGCACCGGACCTGCTGTTCCTCTCGCCTTCGGCACGCCTCGGCGCATCTGTTGCTAACCGGCGGGGAGAGGCTCCGGCACGGCAGCAAAGACCAGGGTAGCACTCCGCCGTCCACCAGCTTCGTGCGAACAAAGGCTGTCCCGACTGCAGTTGTTATAGGAGAAAATGTACACAGGCTGGTCCATATTTAGAGACGGGCTGTATTGCGCTAAAACTAGGCATTGAGCCCTCTAGAAACTAAATTTAAAAGTAGTAGCTATAAAAATATTTGTAAGATTTAAAACGAAAAGCATGGGGCGCGTTATACAGACGTATTAATAGCACATTAATCTGTTAATTTTCACTCTACTAAAAAAAAAAAAGGAACCAAGCTTTTTCTTTTTAATTTCAGTATTAGCTTTAAACACGCTGCTTCGCCCTGATAAGTGTACAGTATCTGATGTGTACTGTACCTATTCCTCCTCTCCTCTCTCTCTGTTCATCATCTCCTCCTGCATCTCACTAGCTACTTCTTTCCCCTTTCTCGGTGCACTTCCTCCAACCTCCACTCTCTGTCGCTTCCCACCTCCTCTCTCGGTCCATCTTCTTCTCCCCTATCTCTCTGTTCCCATATCTCCCCACCTCTCCATCCATCTACTCCTTACACCTCTATCTGTCCATCTCCTCTTCCCTCCTCTGTCCACGTCATCCTTCCATACCACTATCACCCTTCCGTACCACTATCTCTCTACTCTCTTCTTTCTCTGCCTAGCTGTGCCCATTCCCACGTTCATTCGGTGAAATGCATTCTGATACTACCTGTGTAACACACCAGTGATTCAGGTCAGTCTGGATGTTATTCCCATCCCGACCCCTACAGAACAGATAGAAAAGAAAGCGAGTTGCAAGTGAATTGTCATATACTGCTTAAAATTTCACGGCTGTACTCTTCGAGAAGTTAGTTTATAATCAATTGTAAGACTTACGAGTCGATCTGTGAGATCTTACATACTGTTCCCTATTTATTTGTAACTGTATATAATAGTTATTTACTTACCATAATACATGGCAAATGACGATGTAGCTTGGTGTAAGCACTGTCACCTGTTCCCTTGTTATTGTGCCTAGCTGTATAGCAAACTTTTTTTCGTATCTGATTTTCGGTTGTTAGGATTAATGGATTTTACTCTTTATAAGTTCTGTACTTATACATAACAGTACCTACTTTAACAAATCTAGAGTTTAATTGTCAATACAAGGCAAAAACTATCCTATTTAGGTATTTTAGCGTTCCACATGTTCAGTGTCGATATCTTTCCGTGTAATCCTTTTTATCCGCTGCTCACAGTCACTTTGTGTGGCCAGACCTTCTTTCGTTCTTTCTTTCTTTTTTCTAAGTTGTGTGCAGTTACTTTGTCATTTGTGTAACGAGGTACTTATCCTGTGTAAGCTTTGGCAACTCTTCCTTTATTGTACAGAGATGTAGCAAATTCAACACAGCTCACGGTTAGTTTGTTAGCTCCGCACACATTCGATGAAATGAGAAACAAGGGTGCTAACATTAAGACTGCAATGGTAACTCCACTCTTACATGCAGGGGCGAGGGTGGATAGTTGTAAGGAGTACACTGAAGGCCCTACACGAGGACGAATTGTCTGATGAGGTGACAGAAGAAGAAATAGCAGTCAACAGGGAAGAGATAATGGATCCAGTATCATAAACGGAACAAAAAAGAGCTCTGGAAAAATTAAGAACAAATAAAGCAGAAGGTATAGATAACATTCCACCGGAATTTCTAAAATAATTTGAGGAAGAGACACCAAAACGGTTATTCACTTTAGTGATACTGTCGATTTACCAACAGACTTCCGGGAGCAAAAATTCACAAAATTCCGAAGATAGCAAGAACTGACAAACGCAAGAATAATCGCACAATCAGCTTAACAGCTCTTGCATCCAAATTGCTGAGAAAATTAATGCATAAAAGAATGGAAAAAAATTGAGAATGTGTCAGATGACAGTCAGTTTGCCTCTAGCAAAGGAAAAGGCGCCAGAGAAGCAATTCTGACTTTGCGGTTGATAATGGAAGCGAGATTTTAAAATAATCAAGACACGTTCATTGGATTTGTCCACCTTGAAAAAGCGTTCGACAGTGTAAAATGGTGGAAGGTGTTCGACATTCTGAGGAAAATAAGAATAAGCTATAGGGAAAGGCTCGAATCCTGCCTCGGGGATGGATGTGTGTGATGTTCTTAGGTTAGTTAGGTTTAAGTAGTTCTAAGTTATAGGGGACTGATGACCTCAGAAGTTAAGTCCTATAGTGCTCAAAGCTATTTCAACCATTTATAGGGAAAGATGGACAACAGCCAAGAGAGAATAATAAGAATGGAAGACTATGAATGAAGTGCTCGAATTAAAAAGGTTGTAAGACAGGGATGTGGCCTTTCACGACTACTGTTCAATCTGCACATTGATGAAGCAATGATGGAAATAAAAGGAAATCTCCAGAGTGGAACTAAAATTCAGGAGAAAGGATATCAACAATAAGACTCACTGACAACATTGCTGTTCTCAAAGGATCTGCTGAACGGCCGCGCGGGATTATCCGAGCGGTCTTGGGCGTTGCAGTCATGGACTGTGCGGGTGATTCCGGCATAGGTTCGAGTCCTCCCTCGGGCATGGGTGTGTGTGTTTGTCCTTAGGATAATTTAGGTTAAGTAGTGTGTAAGCTTAGGGACTGATGACCTTAGCAGATACGTCCAATAAGATTTCACACACATTGGAATGAGCAGTCTAATGAATACAGAATATGGATACAGAGTTAATCGAAGAAAGACGAAAGTAACGACAAGTAGGAGAAAAGATAAAGGCGGGACACTTAACATCAGGCCACGAAGTAGATGCAATTAAGGAATTCCCCTACCTAGGCAGCAAAATGACCAATGACGAACAACATGAAATGCAGGCTGGCACTGGGAAAAAGGGAATTTCTGTCCAAGACAAGTCTTCTAGTACGAAACATAGGCCTTAATTCGAGGAAGAAATTTCTTTGAAGGTAAGTTTTGAGAAGAGAAGTGTATCGCAGTGAAATATGGACTGTGGGAAAACCGGAACAGAAGAAATCGAAACGTTTCAGATCTGGTGCTACAGACGAATGTTGAAAATTAGTTATAAGGTAAAGAATGAGGAGCTTCTGCCCGGAACTTGAGAGGAAAGGAATATGTGGAAAACACTGATAAGTAGAAGGGGCAGGATGAAAGGAAATCTGTTCCGACACCAGGGAATGACTTCCATGATAGTAGGGGGACTGTAGAGGGTAACACCTGTAGAGGAAGACAGAGACTGGAGTCCGTCAAGCAAGTAATTGGGGACGTAGGTTGACAGGTTTCCTTTGAGTGGAATGAAGAGCTTGGTACAGGAGAGGAATTCGTAATAGGCCGGATGAAAATGGTCAGAAGCCTGGTGACTAAAAAATAAGAAAAGGGGGAGACACACGAAATATCTAGTTCAGTTATTTTAAATTCTTTTATACGTTAAATGTTTTTTAACTGCTTTTATTTAGTCACGCTCACTTTGTATGATCACAATTATGGATTTTGGTGTATTATACGTATTTACTTTGCTATCGATTGTGTAATTAGTAGTATAGTATTATCAACATTATGATAATACAGGTCTTTGTATGCATTGGTGTATATTCTCTTCCATTGTCAATGATTGTTGCTAATTAACACAGTTCGGTTGTAAGTTTATTAACAGTATACGACAACAACCAATTGATTTACTTTAGGTCTGTTACACTTTCAAAAATATTGCATATTTTGCAGATACTTTCGTAATGACTTACTTTTGTTCTGAGAGATCATGTTGCCGTTCCTGCTATATTTTACATAGTTATTTTAAGATCGCACTTTATAATTATTCACTTACTGTTACAGCTATCAAATAGCTATGTAGTTTGGTGTAAGCACTGTAATCTGTTCACATGTTATCGTCCGCAGTGGCGTTGATGATGATGATGTTTGGTTTTTGGGGCGCTCAAATGTTCGGTCATCAGCGCCCATAATATGTCCCAATTTTTTACACAGTCCAATCTAGCCACTGTCATGAATCATGATGATGATTATGAAATTATGAGGACAACACAAACACCCAATGTCGGGGCAGAAAAAATCCCCAACCCGGCCGGGAATCGAACCAGGGACACCGAGATCCAGAGGAGGCAACGCTACGCGTACAGTGGCGTTGTTAACATTGTTCGGTTCCATTACTCAGGTGCTTCGAGTAATTGTGCACCGTTCAGTATCAGTTCTGTATTTTCGTTTTTGCCATATCTTGTAACGATTATGACCACACTCGACAGAGGCCCAATACCGTGTTTACCTCTGTCGTGGAGAGGCCCTGTCTGGGCGTTTTACTGGACGCAGCGCTACTACCCGCACATTCCCCAGGCGGTCGGCAGAATGTTTACGATAATTTTTTTAGGATTTCTGTCATGAGTTTAACACAACACGATGAGGAATTAGTAAAAGGCAGTTATCAGTGTGATTTGTCTGTCTTATTCGTTAAGATGCGATAGCTTGAGCCTTAGTGTGCTAACCAAGACGAGTGGTTCCCCAGGTCTCCTTCACGTATAAAGTCTTCTTTCATCATTCTTAAAGAGAGTGTCCGTATTGATTAAATTATGCTCATTTCAAAGTTTTTCCTGTTGATTTCCCCTTTCATTCCTTTCCACCAGTCGATTTGCTCCTACGATTTTCCCTGCTCTTCCTGTTACTGCTATCTGATTTCCATCTGCCATTAAAATAAGATTTTCGTCCCCCTTAACTATCTGAATACTTTATTTTATCTCAGCATACATTGTTTCACTCTCTTCATCATCTGTGGAAATAGTAGGCTTAACTACTGTGGTGAGTGTTGATTACGTGGCTATTACAATTCACTTACTATATTTTCATAGTAGCTTACCCACGTTTCTATATTTTATTAATTTTTAGACATTGTGATGTTTTCTCCTTGTCTCTCAATGAGGCTTTTCAACAGGAAGTTTCCCATATGGGCGACATAAATTAGCTGTTCATAAGTAATCTTTAATTAAGTTTATTGTTGAGGAATGTAAGGAACCCACATTGCTGATGGAAAGTTAACTCTCTGATAGCACCGTATCATGCGATTCATACAAATTTCTGTTACACTGAATTAAACGTTACGTTGATGGGTCCATTATCATGCCTTTGCTCCCACAATTGGGGCTGCGTCAGGATCTTGAGTAGGCTGACAGGCGTCATTGTTCGAAGGCGCAGACCGATCAGACACACACAGTTCACATGATAAAAAGGTACAACGAGGGGAATGATCAGATGAAATATCTCAAGGGGTTTCTTGCTTCCGCCACAGAAGCAGTTAACTAAAGAACTCGACTAGTGTTAGGTCGTTGTCCACCGAACAATCCGCCTCCAACTTCTCCTGTTTGGCAGCTGATAAATATTAAAAATACTACTGAGATTATGTTTATTATAAGGAGATATGATGGTTGTTCCCTATAAACTCGATAAATTACTACTAACTATATAATTATTAAGCTGAAAAATTAAAATAGATCTTAACTTAGATGTTGACAGCAGATACTCTGTCGATGACGAAATGAAAAAGCCTCTGTCATTTTTCTCAGTGACATTACTTTAAGATTTTCCATAGCTTCTGAAAGCTGTGATGTATTTAGTGCAATTATACAAGTGTATGTTGAGAAGCAATAACTGTCATCACACAATGTATTATTTAAAATATTCCTCTTATAATGTAAGATTACGTGCAAGTGTAATGCGCAAGACCTGTTCGCACCATGTCTATAGGGCAGTTTCTCCCTGTCGTTCTCGGTTATCCGCTATGTTTTGCACAATGACACCATCCCTTGTGTGGAAGTATGTTATGAAGTGTAGTAGCAGCGAAGTGCAACGCCCCATTTCTTTTAAAGAAATATGAAAACTAGGAAGAATCACAACAAAATTGTAATATTATATAAGGAGACAACATCCACCATGGGCTTCTCCCTCGGACATGGGTGTATATGTAGTTCTTAGCATTAGCTAGTTTACGTAGTGTGCAAGACTATGGCCCAATGACCGCAGCAGTTTGGACTCTTAGGAATTCACACACATTTGAACATCAACCATGTTGCTTGGTAGAGAAAGTAAGTTTGATAGCTCTGATTTTTGTTCTCATGCTATAAACTTGTAATAATATTATAATCGTTAATTTTATGGTTTCTTCAGAATGAAAAAGTGGCACCATCCAAAAGTGATGATATATGCAAGACATCAACTTGTGACATTTGGGCCGGCGATTGCGGCCCAGCGGTTCTAGGCGCTACAGTCTGGAACCGCGCTACCGCTCCGGTCGCAGGTTCGAATCCTACCTCGGGCATGAGTGTGTGTGTGTGTGTGTGTTGTCTTTACGTTAGTTAGATTTAAGTAGTTCTAAGTTCTAGGGGACTGATGAACTCAGAAGCTGAGTCCCTCAGGTCTCAGAGCCATTTGAGCCATTTTGTGACATTTGGCTCTCGCAGTCGAAGCGCCCGTCTCATTGATCTTCGCCAACTTTGATGATAACAGTGACACCGATTTCTGACATCAGTCCCATATCGATTGAGATCTCCTACTCCTTCACCTTCATCAGAATTTTTCAGCCTTTGTTCCAAGTCTACATTCATCACTGGAAACAAAAGCAATAAAAATAAAACGAAATACGGTTGTTTCAAAAACCAAACAGTTTTATCATTCAGGTTAAACTAGACGCTAAGAAACCAGTGTACCTGAAAACCAGTTGTTTGTGCGATAACCCCCTTGCCTACCACGTGGACGAGAAGTGCTGACACGGGTACGTTTAGTGCACCCCAATGCCTGCCACCCGACGCCCGCCGCTCTTGGGTACTCGAGTACTCAATTTCTGGGCCTGTTATTTATTTATATATTTGAGTCATCTGTCTTCTGACTAGTTTGATGTGATCTGCCACGAATTCCTCTCCTATGCCAAACTTTTCATGACAGAGTAGCAATTGCGGCTTACATCCCAATCTCTGTCTTCCTATACAGTTTCTACCCTCTACTAGCATGGACTCTCTGAAGTCTTAACAGATGTCCTATCGTTCTGTCCCATCTTCTTGTCAGTGTTTTCCATATATTCCTTTCCGATTATGCTGAGAACCTCCTTACTGAGTACTTTATCACACCACTTATTATTCAACAGCCTTCTTTAGCACCACATATGAAAGGTCTTCGGTTTTCTTCTGTTCCGGTTTTACCACATTTTATGTTTCACTACGTTACAATGCTGTGCACGAAACATAGATTCTAAGAAATTTCTTCCTCAAATTAAGAATTATGTTTCATACTAGTAGAGTTTCCTTGGCCAGGAATGCACCTTTCCCCAGTGCTAGTTAGTCTGCTTTTCATGTCGTCCTTGTTCCGTCCGTCATTGGTCATTTTGCTTCCTGATCCATCGTGATATTAAGTGCCTCGCCTTTCTCATTTCTGCTACTTGTCATTATTTTCATCTTTCTTAGATTTACTGTCAATCTATATTCTGTATTCATTAGACTATTCACGCCATTCAGCAGATCCTTTAATTCTTCTTCACTTTGACTGAGAACAGCTATCTTATCAGTGAATCTTATTATTGATATCCTTTCCTCTTGTAGGAAAGAGATTCATTCAGTGGTATCTGCGCATACTGACTGCAAAATGAGTTGCGAATCGAGTTAGTAGTATAGGTGTAATAAGTTATACCTCATGCCTGATGATGCATGAAGAGTGAAAATGGAGCAAGCGATAAACTTCTTTGTTTCGCCCAGTTTGTGGGGAATGTCAACGAGAAAAAGTTTCGTGAAGGTTTCAAATTGTACGTAAAGTTTGTTGGAAGTTGTTAAATGCAATTTTTAAGTACTAGGATAGTATGGGCAAAATAACCGTCATGAGTTACGGTGCCTTGAGGCATATACACAGTTTCTAACTGTAATGCTTGATTTACTGTGTCAAACTTTTAACATAAGATTGTAGCTCCTAATGAGTGGATTAACATAGCATTTTAAATTTATTAACTCGGTCGACTGCTCAATGAAATACTGAAAAACCATTGAAAAAATACATTTTAATTTTCACATAAGAGTGTAAATTTGTTAACTGCGTACCATGTTTGCGTTCCAGGTTAAAAACGTTGCTCGATGTGACGACCATCTGCATCTACGACAGGCTGGAACCGCCCAAAAGATTGATCCACTGCTGCGCGAAACATCTCACGTGGGACGATGGACCTTTGAGTGTTCAGCTTCGGGCTGTTCGAGGAGCACTTCCCAAATCGCCAGTTAAGGCTATCTTCCGAATCATGTTTGTCGGCTCCGGTGCTGAAAGAGGATCTCTCCGTATTCCTTTAATACGTCAATACTTACAAAGAACAGCAGCGCTGTTGCTACTGTTTTGATAAAACAGATTTACGAGTAAGGCCCATGTCACATTTTGCAGAGCCATGTTGACACCCTGCAACTGTAAGGCATCTTTTTGTTTCAACCCTGTGTCGCAGAACTAGTAGCACCGCCTAATGGCTAGTCATGATACTAACACCAGTAATAAATTTAATCCTGCAGCGCATAGTCTTAGTATCACTCCTGTATGTAGTTTTTCATCTACACTAGCTCATGTAGCGAAAGTTCAATCATAACTACATTGCAGATTAGTCAAAAGCTCTGTCTTGAGTCACAGCTTCTTCGAAAGGACATAATATTTATCATCAACTACTTCCGCTCATAAGACCATCTCCAAACAATAAAACCATTCTTCCATGCAACTTGCAAGTTTCTCCTTTAATAATATCAAAACGGCGGTCAGTGCTGTACAAAAACAAATATTAAGGTTATGGAGATAACTATACAGAGTGTCCCAGAGGAATGATCAATATTCAGGGATATGACCGAAACGCACATCTGAAGCAAAATACTTCACGTGGATACGTGGTGCACAGACGTTCTATTCCGAATGGCTTTCGAGGTAGAACATAGTGTACATTGTTCTTTATTTCTGCACTGGCAAATAAAACATCAGGTTTACACATGTAAAACAGTTGATTAACATCACAATATATGTTATACAAAGTTGTTGGTGTTGTGGTCTTCAGTCCAGAGACTGGTTTGATGCAGCCTTCCATGCTATTATATACTGTGCAAGATTCTTCATCTCCCAGTATCTACTGCAACCTACATCCGTCTGAATCTGCTTAGTGTATTCACCTCTTGGTCTCCCTCTACGATTTTTACCCTCCACGCTGTCCTCCAATACTAAATTGGTGAGCCCTTGATGCCTCAGAATATGTCCTACCAACAGATCCCTTCTTCTAGTCAAGTTGTGCCACAAATTTCTCTGCTTCACAATTCTATTCAGTACCTCCTCATTAGTTATGTGACCTACCCATCTAATCTTCAGCATTCTTCTGTAGCACCACATTTTGAAAGCTTCTATTCTCTTCTTCACTAAACTATTTATCGTCCACATTTCACTTCTACTCATGGCTACATTTCCTATAAATACTTTCTGAAACGACTTCCTGACACTTAACTCTATGTTCGATGTTAAAAAATTTCTCTTCTTCAGAAACGCTTTTCTTGCCATTGCCAGTCTACATTTTATATCCCCTCTATTTCGACCATCTTCAGTTATTTTGCTCTCCAAATAGCAAAACTCATTTACTACTTTAAGCGCGTCATTTCCTAATCTAATTCCCTCAACTTCACCCGATTTAATTCGACTACATTCCATTATCCTCGTTTTGCTTTTGTTGATGGTCATCTTATATCCTCCTTTCAAGACACTCTCCATTCCGTTCAGCTGCTCTTCCAAGTCCTTTGCTGTGTCTGACAGAATTACAATGTCATCCGCGAACCTCAATTTTTTATTTCTTCAAAAATGGCTCTGAGCACTATGGGATTTAACTTCTGTGGTCATCAGTCCCCTACAACTTAGAACTACTTAAACCTAACCAACCTAAGGACATCACACACATCCATGACCGAGGCAGGATTCGAACCTGCGACCGTTGCGGAAGCGCGGTTCCAGACTGAATCGCCTAGAACCGCTCTGCCACACTGGCTTTTATTTCTTCTCCGTGGATTTTAATTCCTACTCCGAATTGCTCAATATACATATTGAATAACATCGGGCTTAGGCTACAAACCTGTCTCACTCCCTTCCCAACCACTGCTTCCCTTTCATGCACCTCGACTATTATAACTGCCATCTGGTTCCTATAAAAATTGTAAATAGCCTTTCGCTCCTTGTATTTTACCCCTGTCACCTTCAGCATTTGAAAGAGTGTGTTCCAGTCAACATTGTCAAAATGCAAAGTATCAATTGAAAAATGCGTATTTTTAACGCATTCACCACTAACCGTAATGGTGCACGTCACGTTACATCTGTCGTACTGTTGATAATACACATTCGAAGATTCCACCCTCAGCTTCAATGCACGTTCACACTCTTGTGAGAATGTATTGTGTTGCTTGTCGCAGTGACTCTGCACGTTCCCTGAGGGCAGCAATGACCATGATGAAGCCCAACAATTCTTCTGGCGTATTCACTTTTCGTTTGTGCGGCTCAGACTTCATCCAAGCCCCATAAACAAAAAGCCCATAAACAAAAATCTAATGGCATAAAGTCTGGGACCTTGGTGACCAGTTAACAATACTACCACGAGCAGTCCAGAGATTAGGGTAAGTCTGCTAAATGTGGAGGGGCTCCGTCTTTCTAAAATTACATTGCAGTGCCCGTGGCCAAAGGAACGCCCACAAGGTATTCAGTGAAGAAATTTTTTAATGAATTCAAGTAATTCTGTCACGTCATTCGCTCTTCTAAAATGACTGGACCCGTCAACATGTTACCGATCCTGTCGCATCAAATACTGGTCGAAAAACGAACTTGGAAATTTGTTTCCACTGTAGACTGTGAATTTTTCTGTGGCCATCGATCGTCATTACGGGCAAACGTGGCTTCATTAGTGTACAGAATTAATGGAAGAAAATGGGAATTGCCATTTAACCAGTGACAGAATTCAAGCAGTACAGCATTGTCGCTAATGTGAAGATTGTGGCTACACCGTATGTGAAATGGGTACAAGATTTCAGCACATAATATTCGCCATAAACGTCTTCGTTTGACATTTATACTTGCAGAAAATCGCAATATGCTGTTAGTAGAAATATCTTGCCCCATAAAGCAATGTTCCAGCACAGCTTGTTGAACTACATGTTCAGAAGTAAACTGGGGAGTTTACTTATGCTGAAAACTTGGTAAACACTCCACGATCAGGAACTCGATGTGTCTGAAAGCGCCGACGGTACTCTTCGACAGTAGCAGCACCACCAACATCGCAGAATCAGTAAACATATACACCGTATGTTCATGTTCTTGATGGGAGTGGGCGTGTAGCATTTTAGCCACTGATGCTTTTGTCTTACACATTCTCAATCCCTTGCACTACTTCAGTCACAACGCACCTTGGACAACTGCGCGTTCAACGGTCTAGTTTAATGGCAGAACGACATCCCGAGCAAAGACGTTGAATCTAATGAGGTAGGTTAAGCTACAATAATACGTCAAATAGATTGGGTAGTGAGAAACATATGTTGGCACAACTTGTCGCAAAAAAGTGCTATACCTCGAAAATCGGAGATAGGGCGTTCGTATATATGAAGTTTTTGGCTTCAAATGAGCGTTCTTGTAGTATCCCTGAATATTGACCGTTTCTCCAGGGATACGCTGTATCTCAATACAATATAAGTCACGTAAAACGTAACACCCCTTTTGTTTAAAGAACGATTCCATACTTCGAAACGAGGTTTTCCGAAAATCGCAATATTCTAAGGGGCATGTACTTTTATTATGAGAAGAGTTAACTCTTGTGTCGATCAAGATTGAAGCAAGTATGATTTTTTAAATCAAATGACATTTTAATGGCATCCGACCGCTTGAAAAGATGAATACAATGACATAATGCTAGTTATAGCCATGAACCATGGACCTTGCCGTTGGTGGGGATGCTTTCGTGCCTCAGCGATACAGATGGCCGTACCATAGGTGCAACTACAACGGAGGGGTATCTGTTGAGAGGCCAGACAAACGTGTGGTTCCTGAAGAGGTGCAGCAGCCATTTCAGTAGTTGTAGGGGCAACAGTCTGGATGATTGAGTGATCTGGCCTTGCAACGTTAACCAAAACGGCCTTGCTGTGCTGGTACTGCGAACGGCTGAAAGCAAGGGGAAACTACAGCCGTAATTATTCCCGAGGGCATGCAGCTTTACTGTATGATTAAATGATGATGACGTCCTCTTGGGTAAAATATTCCGGAGGTAAAATAGTCCCCCATTCGGATCTCCGGGCGGGGACTACTCAAGAGGACGTCGATATCAGAAGAAAGAAAACTGGCGTTCTACGGATCGGAGCGTGGAATGTCAGATCCCTTAATCGGGCAGGTAGGTTAGAAAATTTGAAAAGGGAAATGAATATGTTAAAGTTAGATATAGTTGGAATTAGTGAAGTTCGGTGGCAGGAGGAACAAGACTTTTGGTCAGGTGAATAGAGGTTATAAATAGAAAATCAAATAGGGGTAATGCAGGAGTAGGTTTAATAATGAATAGGAAAATAGGAATGCGGGTAAGCTACTACAAACAGCATAGTGAACGCATTATTGTGGCCAAGATAGATACGAAGCCCACACCTACTACAGTAGTACAAGTTTATATGCCAACTACCTCTGCAGATGATGAAGAAATACACTCCCGGAAATGGAAAAAAGAACACATTGACACCGGTGTGTCAGACCCACCATACTTGCTCCGGACACTACGAGAGGGCTGTACAAGCAATGATCACACGCACGGCACAGCGGACACACCAGGAACCGCGGTGTTGGCCGTCGAATGGCGCTAGCTGCGCAGCATTTGTGCACCGCCGCCGTCAGTGTCAGCTAGTTTGCCGTGGCATACGGAGCTCCATCGCAGTCTTTAACATTGGTAGCATGCCGCGACAGCGTAGACGTGAACCGTATGTGCAGTTGACGGACATTGAGCGAGAGCGTATAGTGGGCATGCGGGAGGCCGGGTGGACGTACCGCCGAATTGCTCAACACGTGGGGCGTGAGGTCTCCACAGTACATCGATGTTGTCGCCAGTGGTCGGCGGAAGGTGCACGTGCCCGTCGACCTGGGACCGGACCGCAGCAACGCACGGATGCACGCCAAGACCGTAGGATCCTACGCAGTGCCGTAGGGGACCGCACCGCCACTTCCCAGCAAATTAGGGACACTGTTGCTCCTGGGGTAACGGCGAGGACCATTCGAAACCGTCTCCATGAAGCTGGGCTACGGTCCCGCACACCGTTAGGCCGTCTTCCGCTCACGCCCCAACATCGTGCAACCCGCCTCCAGTGGTGTCGCGACAGGCGTGAATGGAGGGACGAATGGAGACGTGTCGTCTTCAGCGATGAGAGTCGCTTCTGCATTGGTGCCAATGATGGTCGTATGCGTGTTTGGCGCCGTGCAGGTGAGCGCCACAATCAGGACTGCATACGAACGAGGCACACAGGGCCAACACCCGGCATCATGGTGTGGGGAGCGATCTCCTACACTGGCCGTACACCTCTGGTGATCGTCGAGGGGACACTGAATAGTGCACGGTACATCCAAACCGTCATCGAACCCATCGTTCTACCATTCCTAGACCGGCAAGGGAACTTGCTGTTCCAACAGGACAATGCACGTCCGCATGTATCCCGTGCCACCCAACGTGCTCTAGAAGGTGTAAGTCAACTACCCTGGCCAGCAAGATCTCCGGATCTGTCCCCCATTGAACATGTTTGGGACTGGATGAAGCGTCGTCTCACGCGGTCTGCACGTCCAGCACGAACGCTGGTCCAACTGAGGCGCCAGGTGGAAATGGCATGGCAAGCCGTTCCACAGGACTACATCCAGCATCTCTACGTTCGTCTCCATGGGAGAATAGCAGCCTGCATTGCTGCGAAAGGTGGATATACACTGTACTAGTGCCGACATTGTTCATGCTCTGTTGCCTGTGTCTATGTGCCTGTGGTTCTGTCAGTGTGATCATGTGATGTATCTGACCCCAGGAATGTGTCAATAAAGTTTCCCCTTCCTGGGACAATGAATTCACGGTGTTCTTATTTTAATTTCCAGGAGTGTATAATGGTAAGTCAGAGATTTAGGAACCAGGTCTTAAATTGTA
This sequence comes from Schistocerca gregaria, assembly GCF_023897955.1. NCBI lineage: Eukaryota > Metazoa > Arthropoda > Insecta > Orthoptera > Acrididae > Schistocerca > Schistocerca gregaria. Next base: position 444,493,086 of record NC_064920.1, read on the forward strand.
AGACATTTCCAGGGGCAGATGTGGACTCTGACCACAATCTATTGGTTATGAACTGTAGATTAAAACTGAAGAAACTACAGAAAGGTGCTAATTTAAGGAGATGAGACCTGGATAAACTGACTAAACCAGAGGTTGTAGAGAGTTTCAGGGAGAGCATAAGGGAACAATTGACAGGAATGGGGGAAAGAAATACAGTAGAAGAAGAATGGGTAGCTCTGAGGGATGAAGTAGTGAAGGTAGCAGACGATCAAGTAGGTAAAAAGACGATGGCTAATAGAAATCCTTGGGTAACAGAAGAAATATTGAATTTAGTTGATGAAAGGAGAAAATATAAAAATTCAGTAAATGAGGTAGGCAAAAAGGAACACAAACGTCTCAAAAATGAGATCGACAGGAAGTGCAAAAGGCTAAGCAGGGATGGCTAGAAGACAAATATAAGGATGTAGAGGCTTATCTCACAAGGGGTAAGATAGATACTGCCTACAGGAAAATTAAAGAGACCTTTGGAGAGAAGAGAACCACTTGTACGAATATCAAGAGCTCTGATGGAAACCCAGTTCTAAGCAAAGAAGGGAAGGCAGAAAGGTGGAAGGAGTATATATAGGGTTTATACAAGGGCGATGTACTTGAGGACGACATTGTGGATATGGAATAGGATGTAGATGAAGACGAAATGGGAGATAAGATGCTGCGTGAAGAGTTTGACAGAGCACTGAAAGACCTGAGTCGAAACAAGGCCCTGGGAGTAGACAACATTGCTTTAGAACTATTGAAAGCCTTGGGAGAGCCAGTCATGACAAAACGCTACCATCTGATGAGCAAGATGTATGAGAGAGGCGAAATTCCCTCAGTCTTCAAAACGAATATAATAATTCCAATCTCAAAGAAAGCAGGTGTTGACAGAAGTGAAAATTAACGAACAGTCAGTTTAATAAGTCACAGCTGCAAAATACTAAAACGAATTCCTTACAGACGAATGGAAAAACTGGTAGAAGCTGACCTCGGGGAAGATCAGTTTGGATTCCGTAGAAACATTGGAATACGTGAGGCAATACTAACCTTACGACTTATCTTAGAAGCTAGATGAAGGAAAGGCAAACCTACGTTTCTAGCATTTGTAGACTTAGAGAAAGCTTTTGACAATGTTGACTGGAATACTCTCTTTCAAATTCTGAAGGTGGCAGGGGTAAAATACAGGGAGCGAAAGGCTATTTACAATTTCTACAGAAACCAAATGGCAGTTATAAGAGTCGAGGGCCATGAAAGGGAAGCAGTGGTTGGGAAGGGAGTGAGACAGGGTTGTAACCTCTCCCCGATGTTATTCAATCTGTATATTGAGCAAGCAGTAAAGGAAACAAAAGAAAAATTCGGAGTAGGTATTAAAATTCATGGATAAGAAATAAAAACTTTGAGTTTCGCCGATGACATTGTAATTCTGTCAGAGACAGCAAAGGACTTGGAAGAGCAGTTGAACGGAATGGACAGTGTCTTGAAGGGAGGATGTAAGATGAACATCAACAAAAGCAAAACGAGGATAATGGACTGTAGTCGAATTAAGTCCGGTGATGCTGAGGGAATTAGATTAGGAAATGAGACACTTAAAGTAGTGAAGGAGTTTTGCTATTTAGGAAGTAAAATAACTGATGATGGTCGAAGTAGAGAGGATATAAAATGTAGACTGGCAATGGCAAGGAAAGCGTTTCTGAAGAAGAGAAATTTGTTAACATCGAATATAGATTTATGTATCAGGAAGTCGTTTCTGAAAGTATTTGTTTGGAGTGTAGCCATGTATGGAAGTGAAACATGGACGATAACTAGTTTGGACAAGAAGAGGATAGAAGCTTTCGAAATGTGGTGCTACAGAAGAAGAAGAGAGAAGAGAAGTTTGTGGCACAACTTGACTAGAAGAAGGGATCGGTTGGTAGGACATGTTTTGAGGCATCAAGGGATCACAAATTTGGCATTGGAGGGCAGCGTGGAGGGTAAATATCGTAGAGGGAGACCGAGAGATGAGTACACTAAGCAGATTCAGAAGGATGTAGGTTGCAGTAGGTACTGGGAGATGAAGAAGCTTGCACAGGATAGAGTAGCATGGAGAGCTTCATCAAACCAGTCTCAGGACTGAAGACAACAACAACAACAAGAAATTTTTCTGGCAGAGCTCAGTGCAACGTTGGCCTATAGATTTGTCATGTATAAAAAGTAACAACAGATTTTTCTTTGCAACAGCGCCAGACATACGCACCACAATATAGCATATGCCGTAGTCCCACATACAGAAATCACAGATGGTCCTGTAAGTATGTTGTATAGGAAGCTATGTTTAATGTTAATAGCGTAGGCTTATCTTCCTGCGTGTAAAGATGGGGTCTGGAATGAGAGAGTTGTTTACACATCAGGCGACCATAGCCGCATTAATTTCCAATTTGTAACACTTCTCCCGGATTCGTTTCGGAAAAGTTTCAAAGTCGGTATTAAGAACTGCTATGTGGCTGCATTTGTCTTCCTCCAAGAGCTATTGAATGCAGTTACGAAAAGTATACGGATCCATTAAAAAACCGTACTTGTTTCAATATTTCGGTTGATTCCAGAGCTCAGAGCATATCTGTACCAAACATTATGTGCCGCACAGCATACTACCAATTGCTAAAATCCTCTTTTTTGACATGTAGAAGAGTTCACGAAATAAATGGGACGTTACGTCTTACGTGACCTGTTACATACCTTTGTTTTTCTGTTGTCAATACTGGAGAAAATGTGTAGCGTAGTCTGAAGCGGCACTTAAGAATAATTTCAGATAAACAAAGCACTCATGCCACGAAACCGTTTTCTTTTGCGATGTTTTGTCATTATTCCAACCATAGTCTACGAGCCACTTATAAATTTATTCAGTTTCAGTCGGGTGCTCGGATTTCAATTGCGTTTTCTTGAACAATGAAAATAAACCAGAGGATAATTACTTCTGAGTAAACTCAACACTAGTCAAATAAACAGCATGATTTTGAGAAATTGAGATTAACGTAAAGGGAGACTATCTGAGAACATTCAGTTGAAAGCAGTAATGCGTACTGAAATTACTTGGATCTTAATTTAGGGATTTCATTTATGTTCACTTAGACAGTCAGTCGCATATGAATTTTTGCTTGTGGAACATCCACAAGTGTTATAATCGTATGTAATGTTCATGATTTATACAACCAAAACAACAGTACAGTGTATTGGTGTAAGTCTTTAGATTTCCGCGTTTCGGGACTCTGCCCGATTTTCTGTTGTATCTGCAAGTCAAAATAACAAAATATCTCTAAATTGCAATATCATAAACAAACTAACATTAGTAGAGGAAGAAAAGACAATGGAGGTCACATAAATGCAGTTCAATGAAACTGTAAATAATACTAGGTCGAAACTTCCACATCATTGTTGACTTACAAGGCAAGGCAAGGCAAGGCAAAATTATTCGGATGAACCAGACAGATGTGACATCACGGAAGTCCCTTGATATGAAGGAACTTATAGCTTTGAAGACACGCGAGAAACAGATAATGTAGAATTGGCAAACAGTTTCAGGCCCACACGATAACAATTGCCAGCGAGTTATACGCATTATGGTTGAAGGTTCAATAGTCACAAAATTCACATCACGGGGCATTTTTCCGTTGCGAAGATGACGAATACTCAGGACGTAAAATGGTTACTAGTGTTATGCATGTAATGTTCGAAATGTGCAATCCCTGAAACATACAGAGTCACAAAATGTCATCAAGCGTTTGTCGTAAAACTGTGCCTAATGATCTTAATAATTTCCTGAACATTATGTCAAACTTCATTTCTACATGACAAATGCGAACTATAAAAACAGCTGCCTTCAAGCAACGCAATAAATGACACAGGAAAAAACACAACGATCCGGAATGATATTTGTAAGAAGAGCCAGCAGTTTTATTTGACAACACTAGGAGCAGTGTTATCACAGAATCAGTAAACAGACGCAATATCATATAAGTATACTCAGTATTCGTGAAAAGTGTAATGTTTGTGACGAGTACTTACAGAATGAAACTATCATCTGGTCCACTGCGAATTCAGCTACGCAGACAGTGCCTGTATGTGCAAAGACAGGAACAGCGTGTGCTGGCCGCGGTGGCCGAGGTGTTCCGGTGCGCTTCAGTCCGGAACCGCGTGACTGCTACGGTAGCAGGTTCGAATCCTGCCTCGAACATGGATGAGTGTGATGTCCTTAGGTTAGTTAGGTTTATGTAGTTCTAAGTTCTAGGGGACCGATGACCTCAGATGTTAAGTCCCATAGTGCTCAGAGCCGTTAGAAACCCTTGCTACCAACGAAATATCTGGCCAATACAAAATTTGTTTGAAATCCAATAATTTTCTTATAATGTGGGGTCACAGTCATAATATATTTCTTTAAAGTCAATACCGCCATTAGACTGTTTTTTATTTGCAATTTTACATTTACACGATCGTGATTTCAGTTTCAAAGTGCCATTGTCGAGTGTATGAATTTTTGCTTGTGGAACATCCACAAGTGTTATAATCGTATGTAATGTTCGTGATTCATACAACTGAAACAACAGTACAGTGTATAACACTTAAAACACTTGACAATGGCACTTTCAAGCCGAACTCATTATCGTGTAAATGTAACACTGCAAATGAAAAAACAGTCTAATGTCGGTACTGACTTTAAAGTTGTTAGAAATATTGGAAAAGATCGTTTTTCTATACAGAAAATCTTATTTTAAATGATGTCGTGTAAAAATTTATGTCGTTGCTGTCTTCCATTATTGTCTCTTTATTTTTATATTTTTTCGACGTCCTATGATCATTTAAAAATGCCTTTACCAGCCAGTGATCAGCTTGAAACTAAAGGCACACGGTGCAAGCATTCTCTATTGCATTGACTATACAATAACATTGCTACGAACATATTTTTCCAAAGGTGTCAACCGTCTGCTCTCTGTGTTTCGAAGCTTGATTCTCTCTTGCGTCCTTTGTGTCCGGGCGATGAAGATAGTTACGCCATACTATTTCATTGTAATCTCAAAGTGAATTTTATCAAAGGCATCGTGTGCATTCGCATTCCTTGCTAACGAGTGTGGGTGCATCAGAATTTTATATTTTTTTCGCTGAGGTCTTTCAAAACTGCATGACCCTAAAGAAATTACGATTTTTCCAATAGACTGAGGAATGGTTACAAAAACTTCCAAACGAGTAATGTACAGACTTGACGAGGGGGCGCGAAGCGCACAGTAACTTCTTCCTGACTGTTATGAAAATGACCTACTCTTTCCGAAGTGCGATTAAATGCTAAAATGGCTATACCCCGTTTAAGCATTCGATCGTTTCTTGCGAGTTATGAAATTATGGATGAATGTGTGGAGTGCTTTCACTTGTCACTAGGAGTGCCGGCTTATCTAAAAAATTGTCCATTTCATGCTGTTTGTGAAACATAAATTTAATTTCTGAGGCAGCCGAAAGTAAATTACTTTTTTCTTAGCTTTTCTTTAATTTTTGTTTCTTCTGAAGTATGATTTGAACAACTGGATACGTTACCAGTTTATAAAGTTTTTGGATCACCTTTCTTATTCCTCACTGATTTTTCGTGTATTTTTTTATCTCCTGAATTTTATAACAGCTGTTGACTTTTATTTTTTTTTAATTTTCATAAAAAGATATATGTATACACTACACGCGATTTCCGGACACTACAGTGATGCTCCAATTTAATGAGCGTTCATCTTGAAGTTGCTAAGGTCAGCGGGTCGTGACCTACTTGCATTGATCAATACCTTCATTACGCTGCAGGCCGTAATTGGCGGATTTCAAATTCGTTCAAAGTACCCTTTTTGGGTGCTGCAGCACCGAATGACACGACTGTATAACTGATGACGTCACTGTTTATTAAAAAGGAAGCCGGGATGAGCCATCATTAAAGCTAGCATAATGAGAACCCTTGAGGTTCTCCAGTCCTCATTTAGCTCTTTTGAGTGAAATTCTGTTTACTGTGCATTCTACACACCCGCTACACATTTTCCCGCCACCAGCATACACTGAAACTTGCAGAATAAAATCAGAAAACGGGAAGCGATGGCAGAAACATTTACATACATTTTTTAAAATTAATTAGTTTTTTTCCTTCCAAAGAAAATGAGCCATGTTATTTAAGTGGATGACAGTTAAAACGTTACCGTTCTGTTTTTATTTACACATGAATTTAATACACTGTAAATTTCTTTTAGCTACAAAAGGATGCCGCATTTACATCGTGATCTCTAGTTTAGAAGGCGCACAGAAACAGGAGTGTGAGGCACCACCAACATATACCATCCTCTTAAACGAAGCAAACCGATCGATGCAGTGCAGTGCTGAAGAACGCCGGTTCAATTTCCAGAAGAATGGGTTCAAACGTAAGTCCCGCCGTCTATATTTTTGGCTCTCCGTATTTTCCCCAAAGCACCTGGGGTGTATGTTAAAAAAAATGGATGACCTTCTCCATTAACTAGCTCTCTCCGAAGGTTATTGGAATTGTAGTATAGTTCTACTTTAAAGGTACTCTTTGGCGTTATAATTTATTGTGTGATGTATCATCTTCTGCAGTGCGCTTCTTAAGATGATATTCATCTCATTTTTGGAAATATAAGGAGATTCCATTGATAACCTTTACAAAATTAGGCTTTAATAACATTTAAAACTATACAAGTTAACAGCACTAGGTTCTCAACAAGCGACAAATCAAATTATGAAACTTTCTATTTTATGGCTGCCACGAGTCTGACGAAAAATGTGGACGCATCAGTAGAAATCTCAGTGTTTAACATGGCCCATAGAGACGAAGTCTGATACCCAAGTACTATAAAACGTGGGGCGGGTCGCCCATTTGTTTCAGACGTCAGCGTGGCCAACTTAAGGCAGATATTTGACAGGAGTCCGACATGAGTCCGTACGGCGGCAGGAGACTTGGAAATCCCGTGGTCAACAGTGCACAAAGTCGTCCATTGGAAGTTTCGTTCTATACCTAAAAGGTGCAGTTCTTTCAGGCACTAGAGATGACAGACAAACTGCACTGCGAATAGTTTCCGTTTGATATAATAGTAAGATGGACACAAAAGAAAACTTTCAGGAAAAGAGTTTTTTTCCGATGTGTAACATTTTCGTGTATCCCGAAAAATACGGAGATTCCATAGATTATCTTTACAAATTTAGACTTTAATAACGTTCATAAATGAGGATCAGAGTATCCTCATGTTGCAAGTGAAACAAAATAGACAATCCTAAAGTCGGTATGTGGTACAGACTAATGGAAAACTACATCAAATCCAAAGGTCAACGTGTGACGTAAACGTATGCAGAATTACCTGCAACCATCTACTGGTTTCTAAATTCCTATCAATCTATGGTGAGAAGTTTCCGGATAGGTGGACTGGACGAGACAGTACGACTCGGTGCCGGTCACGATGATCTGACGTAACACCACCAGATTCTTCCTACAGCGTATTCACAGGACCAGCTGTACTGAACCAGGATCACACTCTTACAGGACTCAAGTACTTGTCGTTGTGGAGTTCCTGGAATACCCATGGAGGGAAACTGTATACCGAATGGACGTTATCTGAGCCACTAGTGACGCACACATTGACATTTGTGAATTAGGAAAGAAAATTCTGTGAGATATATTATCAAATACTGGAAACGAATTATTTTTATGTTGTATAACTTTGAAGTTATTTATATCTAAAGTTCTAAAGATAATTTATGGATACACTGAACATTCTCATCGCTATTTAACATTTCGTTCTCTATTGAATTTGTAACGTTCTTCCTGGAATTTCGAGGCACCACTTATATGTTCGCAAAGGCATTTTTATGTCAGAATCAGCAAGAAACTCATACTACGATTTAGGCAACACAACTGATACGTTGACGGATGACTATCACTGTTAGGTCTGCCATGAGGAAGGGACCGAAGCCCCCTTGCTATTGTTTTAACCGGCCTGTGATAATCACTACAAGATATACTACCAGCAATATCCCGATTCTTTAAAGGATCGAACTACCATGTATAAAACAGTTCTAAACGTCTGATTGTCTTACAAGTGAATTAAAGTGTTAAACTTTTGGCTTTAAGCAAGTTACAGGAAAGTTTAGGAATTATGATTAATGGCCAGTGCGGTACTTCGATACGAGATGCCTTCTCCCTGTCGCGCCAGATGATTCACTCCCTTCCTACCACTCCGATGTCAGTGAGCTCGCTCTTAGTAATTTACCATTGATAACTTGAGGACGGCCATCCAAGAGAAAGTGCTGGTTGTCATATAGGACATACACGCTATAAGTGATTGCCGAAACTGAATTTTGAGGGACTGTGTGAGTCGCTGTTCCGTAAACTTACTTGCTCAAGAAGCACGGTCCTCGGATATAGTGAAATACGGTTTTGCAACATGGCCTCTTACTTGGTGTTCACAGAAATTCACGGCAAAGTGGGAATACTTAGCCGTAGTCATCTCTGTTTGTTGAACTTGTTTTGTAGCATTTTGGCGTGTAGACAGTACGAACAGTTATTGGGAATTATCTGCTATGCTGTACGACTATCTGTAATATGTGCTTTAAGTTTGCGTTAACCTCGATTTCATCTACAAAGTTTGTCTGTGCCAACTTGCGTAACTAGCATTGCTAAAAGTTTTCTGCCTCTTTATACTTCAGTTATTCCTGTGTGACGGGTTTGAGACCGGTTGTTGACTTATCTATAAGAGCCGGTTTTGTGTAAATTGTGTAATTTTTTTTGTACTCAGGATTAATGTAAGTTAAATTTTACTACTTGCTGTTTTATTTAAAACTGTTATTTAAATTTTATTTATACATTCCCTTATATTAGGTTACGTGCATAAGTTCGAACCGTTTTTGTTTTATATGTTGGAACTCCGGTTGTATATGTTGGAACTCCGGTTGCCATGGTTTTTTTATCGATTGCCATTTTTTATTTGAAGTTCACTGTTGATATTTGCGTTTAAATAAAGCCGTTTTGACATTTGGAGACAGTGAGTACTTTATTAAAAAATGGAGAGTCAAGTCGAGAAATCGGAACGTTTCCGAGATATTCTTCTGTTTGAGTTCAATACAGGGATGAGAGCACGGGAGGCAGCCAGAAACATTTACGCCGTGTCTGGGAATTGTGCCACTGGACAGGGCATGGTAACAAAATAGTTTACTAACTTCATGGACGATAGTTTCTTCATTAGTGGCTCTCCACGTTCATTACGACCTTCGAGGTTCGATGAAAATCGTGTAAACGCCATTATTCCACAAGGACCCACGTCAACGTACTCGAGAACTAGCAAATGCGATTAGCTGTCATCATTTCACCATCGTGCGGCATTTGCATGCACTGGGGAAGGTTTAAAAATCGGATATATGGGTATCGCAAGCTCTAAGCTGAAGTCACAAAAATCTGCACCTCTGTTTTCTAGCCTTCACTTAGCTTCTGGATAATACCGATCACTCCTGGCCTGTAATTTATGAGTTGATATCAACCATTCGCAAAGTGTACGCAATACGTTTTTACCTCTGCGTTACTGGTGACGAGAAATGGTGTCCTTTTCTTAACGAAAAGAAAGAAATGGTTGAGCCCAAACAAAGCAGCAGATCCCCATACAGAAACCTGCGCGCATCCACGAAAGATAATGTTGTGCGTCTGGTGGAACATCGACGGTGTGGTGTCGTACGAATTGCTTACCCGAAGTGAAACCACTGTTGACGTTTATTGTCAAGAACTGAGACAACTTGCATGCACAATCCAAGAACGACAACCGGAAAGACTATGGAATGATGCTACTCTACGATAACGCCCGTACGCATTCTGCTAGACTGTCCAAAAACACTATAATACATTTGGGTTGGAAAGTCATTCCGAACCCAAGTAATTGACTTCACATTTTCATTTTTTCTGCTCTCTGTCGAACAATTTTAAACGAACTTCCTTTCTGTATGAAAATGCGCTCCGAACATAACGAGTTCTTTGCCTCAAAACAATGTGATTTCTACAGTCATAGAACTGAAAAGTCAGCCTAGCATTGACAGACTGTTGCAAATAGTGAAGGAGAATATATTGTACGAATGCATGCTTTCGCGTCGATATCCGTAAATAAAACATTCTCGAGATTCAAGACGCGTCAAGAGGTTTACTGCCCAAGAAATTTCGGCAGAGATCTCCTCTGCCATTGTCAAGTGGATGATTGTCGTGTGGTTGTCATTGCCGTACTTATATAGCCGTGCCGTCGCTCGTGACGTCACCGGTGCTCGCTCCCGCACCATATATGGTAATGTTTTGGCCGCGCGACCGCCGGGCCCGCTTCAACTCCCTCAACACCGGATCCCACGCTGTACTCAGCTGCAATCCACCGTCTCTATTGAAGGTGTTTTCAGAAATTCTAATCTCTATGGCCTCGTTTATCACGCTATTCCAGAAAACATTAGTCTGGTCGCCATAGAACTGCCAACATCCACACGGTATCTTGTAAATTGCTGGCGTTCTGAGGCCTACATCGTCTTTCACATATTTTATTAGCTGTCGGATATTTGCCGGAAGCCTGAAGAATGTGTCTATTTTACGCCTCTTCAGGAGCCGACTAATCTTCCCTGTTGTCGAACCACAAAACGGTAAGAATGCAGTCTGCTTGGTGTCTTCCTCAGAGGCCTTCTTCCTTTGAGGCTTGGATGACACGGCTTATGAGATCTGTTTGTTGTTGTAATCGTTTTCCTTAAAAACTTTGCGTAAGTGGCTGAATTCTCTCGGCAAGTTTTCAGCGTCTGAGACGGTTTCAGATCGATGTACTAAGGTCCTCAGAACCGACTGTTTCTGCGCTGCGTGATGGGACAAGCACGTCCAAGAACGGCAGGGAACCCTCCTTCCCTACTTCCTTTGTGAAGTTGACTTAGTCGTGGATGCTGTTGAGGTGCTCCAGGAACTCTTCAAACTTTTATTGTCCATGTGGCCAAATTAAGTAGGTATCGTCGATGTAGCGATAAAAACATCTGGGCTTTACAGGAGCCGTGTCCAAGGCGATGTCTTCGAAATGCCCCATAAAGAGGTTGGCTACTACTGGAGCTAATGGACTTCCCATCGCCAAGTCGTCAGTTTGATAAAATATTTTCCATCATGTATGAAATGTATGACGCCAGAGTCACGATGGTGTCGTCAAAGAGCTGGGCAGCAAGTCAACAGTGTCTGTGATGGGCTCACACGTGAATAAAGAAAACACTTCGAAGCTAACCATAATATCCCATTCAGCAAGTCGCAGACCTTTAATCCGATTGATGAAGTCCGCCGTATTCTTTATATGGTGTCCATAGTGTCCAAAGTGAGTAGAGAGGAGGCTGGCTAGATGTTTAGCAAGTTTATGGATGGGCTATCCGATGGTACTCACTATCGGCCTCAACGGTGTGTCCTTCTTATGCACCTTCGGCAGACCATAGAACGTGGGCGGTCTTGGTGGCTTGGGGAGGAGGTTCTTAATAGTATTCTCTTCCAGCGATGACCATTTGAGAAGCTCTGAAGTCTTCCTCACTAGTCTGGATGTTGGGTCACTAGGTAATTTTTGGTATGTGTCTTCCTCCAACATCCGTCTGATTCTTGCGTCTTAGCCGGCTCGTTCCATTAAGCCGGCAGTACTGCCCTTGTCAGCTGGTAGGACGACGGTGAGAGGATCATTCCGGAGAGCACGAAGGCCACTGCGTTCAGCTCTAGTCATTTCCTCAGCCACATCACTTGGAAACTGAACCGCTTGTTCAACACCAGTTAATATGTCAGCGAAGGGGATGCTTCGTGGCGAAGGAGCAAGGCACATTGACGATTAAATTCTGTCTTATGTATATCTGTTGTGTTTTATGCAGAAACGCAACGAACTTATGCACCAACCTAAAACCAGCCTAAGAGATTTGCGTTCTACTTAAGAATCAAGTTCGTATATATATATATATATATATATATATATATATATATATATATATATATATATCCGTCACCCACTTACGGGAACTCAAACAACATTTATCTTATTTACGTAAAGCTAATATTCATATTATTTTATAGTTTTCCATTGGTCGCTCTGATATACCCTGCTTACCGGTGTTAATTGACGTGTTAACTAAGTGTTTACTGATGCCTGATTTTTTTTAATTTCTTTGCAATACGCGTTAACTGTAATGTAACTTCTTTAGTGAGACCTCAGTTCATAATGTGCTTTATTGAATTTGTTTCAGAGAGAAGGTCTATGTAATGTCACAATTGCAACCATACAACTAAACAGAAATCACTCCCAACCCAACCATGTCGGATCGTTATATATTCTTTAGATTTCCTTCTATTAGCAGCCAGTATTACACAAGCTACCATAAATAACAACATAACATTGTTACTTGGAAAATTCTCTAGGCTTTGACAATGGATAGGATATTGATGTCAATGAATGTTTTGGAATCACAGGCTCTAAAAACATTACGAGCGTGACATTACATATGATAATGGCAAACTAACCCTTTCGCTGCTGCATACGAGATCTTCGCATCCGGGTGTTAGCTTTCAAAAAAGAATGTTCAAATGTGTGTGAAATCTTATGGGACTTAACTACTAAGGTCATTAGTTCCTAAGCTTTCAGACTACTTAACCTAAATTATCCTAAGTACAAACACAGACACCCATGCCCGAGGGAGGACTAGAACCTCCGCCGGGACCAGCCGCATAGTCCCTGACTGCAACGCCTTTAGACCGCTCGGCTAATCCCGTGCGGTGTGCTGAGCGTGCTTTTATTATGACTGTACTGCACATTTTACAGTCTGATATCTTTACCCGAGAAATAACTGCATTTCTTTCCGTTATCCTTCTAACCTACAGCGCTAAATCAAATTAACTAAAATATTGCACTACATTTTAAAGCGTTCGCAGAGGTAAAAACGCATTGCGTAAATTTTGCGTATGGATGATATTAGTTCGTACATTGCAAGGAATGAAATGAACTTATAGTTACCATGTCGAAATGCCATTTAAAATTGAGAACAGAAGGGTGTCTCATTTCATTGTCAAGTAGCTGGGTTTCAACTCCAAAGGGCGGTCACGCGCGACGTGTCACATCCACATCTTCGTGCATCGCGAATCGTGCGGTCGTAACAGTCGTCATATCTCATAAACAAGGTTGGGGATTTTCTCTGTCCGGGCTCTGGGAATTTGTGTTGTCCTCATCATTTCATCTTCATCATCATCATCATTCGTGAAAGTTTCTAGATTGGAGTATGAAAAAAATGGACTGTGTAAAAATTGGGACTTCTACGGGCGCTGATGACTGCGCAGTTGAGCCTTCTACAAGCCAAACATCGTCATCATAGCTCATAGCGCGGTAGCTCAGCGTGCTCGGTCAGAGGGTTAGTAGCCCTCTGTAATAAAAAAAACTGAGCTAATCGACCGACAACGAACTTAAACGGATGTCTTACGACGTCCGAGCCGAGCAGCAGATGCAACGAACAAAAGAAGCCGGCACGGTAGCTCAGCGTGTTCGGTCAGAGGGCTGCGTGCTCTCTGTAATAAAAAAACTGAGTCAAAGAATGAACGATCAACTTGAACGGATGTGTTATGACGTCCGCACAGACCACACGCAACGAACGATATCGAACAAAACGAATTAAAAAAAAACATTCAAGATATCGAAACGAGGTTTTCTGCAAATGACAGCACGCTGTGAGCCACATATGCTGTATGATAACTACTCGAAAAGTTTTTATTCTCTGAGATGTGGAAGTAACTCGCCCCTAGCAGTGAGAGGTCGATGTATCAGGACGCATGCAGACGTCTGAAGTACTGTAGGAAAAGCGGCGTGTGTATACACGGCCACATCTGGGGAACGGAATAGCAGGACGTGTATACACGCCCACGGTAGTGAAAGGTCTAATGAACTCTATGACAAATGTTTTCTGTGGTTGCGAATGACTTGAGACAGTCGCTGTTTTCAATGATTTCTGTATCGTCAGCTAACTACAAGCTGTATAGGGGCTATTCCTCTCTAGTTATGCCTCAGTGAACGCCCAGGCAAAAATGTTATCCTAATCTTCTGCTGCTATCATACCCAGGAAGTTGAGTGCTAAGTGAACAGTGCAGAACAAGTAACCCTTCGACTTTTAAGTCGACCGAATTTTCCTGACTGCATGTCCTTATCTGGTTTGTATAATGGTTACTCCATATCGTGGCGCCTCAGAAAGCGTCTCTTTAGTGATTTTCTGCCGTTTTTAGTTAAGTCTGGACAACAATTTCTGTATAGTGTTTGGACATTCTAGATCAGTGAAAGTGAACCTGGTCCATACCGCACACTCTCCCCCCCTCCCCCCCCCACCAAATGGCCCTTCCACATTTCATGGTAGGTGGTAAAGGTTTTGAAAACATTTTCATTATGTTTTCACAAAATTTTGGCAAAGTATTTATTAAGTAATGACTCTTATATATCCTTTCACGTGATCTAAATTTGATTTATAAATTCTGTCAGATAAAGCTAATTTCCCACCTTATAAATCACCTCCGCTGTGGAACTGGTGGGCAGTTAGAAAATTTTGCTACTAAAGTAGATACAAAATTGGGCGGTAGATAAGAAAAATGTTGACTACCTCTGTTCTAGATTATGCACGTACATATACGATTAATGTGCTGCTCCCTAAATGTGAATATAATGCGTCGGTGCAAGCTACCATTTGCTGTCATCTTGTTGCACTAATCTCGGGAAATCTTCCGTCTTGTTTCAATTATGTTATTTCTTGGTGTGGGGCTGTGTTGTCCGTCAGACCACAAATTTTACAGCAGTCGAGATGTTAAGGTTCTATATGTTAACCGTTTATTAAATCGAACTGTCAAACTAGCGATTAGGAACAATCTCTGTGGATTTTGCAAAGTCAATGTGTAGGCGTCTCAGCGCAATAATAACGTCAGAATTGCGAACAACAGATTTACAGGTATCTGTGGGAGAGTATTTACATAACCTACTACGAGAAAGGTAGCATTATTCTGACAATCGTGTATCGTGCTGGAGATTATATTAAAATAAAAGAGAACGTGTCAGACTTTAATGTTTTGTCACGTCACTTACTGCGCATCAGTTTCACGGAACGCAGAGATAAACGTTAAAACCAGACTCTCGTATCTGGATGCTACTGTACGCCACATTTTTGCCCTCGAATGAGCTTCAAACAACGGTTTCATTCTTTTGTCTGCTCATGCGTTCCGACCGAGCGCGGTTAATACCTCTCGTATAAATCGCTTTTTGAAGCACGACTGATTTAGTAGGTTTCCACGAATCCCCGTGATGTCGAATTGAATTACACCTGTACTGCGCTGTTCTGCGGAATTAAATAACTGTTTGATGTGTTTTACGACCGCCAGAGGAGCGGCTTGCAATACGCGGCACACAGGGGAACGCTTTAAGCTTCCTTTTTTTCGCCGCGCAACACTGGTTGTTGCCTACACTCACCGTGAATACTTGTTGTATTAAATTTAGAAACAAATAGATAAATAAATCACTCACCTCTCTTACTGAGTGTATATGCATTTTGACACTGAATAAGCGCTGACGATGCTCTAGGTCACAGAGGGCTCATAAACTAGTGCGTTTCTTTCGGTGAGATTTACTGCACCAGAAAGAAAATTTCGATTACCAGATAGTAAATAAACAAAACAAAACTGTCAAAAATTACAAAAAGTAGCAAAATTTCTATGCCAGTAGCCAATAACATCCACGAGACAGATGAAGAAGGAAGGAAGGCTAGGATTTATCGTCCCGTCGGCATCGAAGTCACTAAAGGAGAAGCACAAACTCGCATTATTTCAAGAAAGGGAAGGAAATCAGTCATGCCCTGTCAAAGGAACCATTCCAGCACTTTCCTGATGCGATTTAGAGAAATGGCGGATAATCTAAAGTAGGATGGTCTCACGCGCATTTGAACCGTAACCCTCCCGAATGCAAGTCTGTTCTGCTGAGACCTCCTCACTCGGTTGTGGTAGAACAATAGGACTCAGTATCAACAGCTAATAATCTTTAATTTTCTTAAGGCTAGTTAGCGATATTTTCACAAATACACCTAACGCGATCCTCTGGACTTACATGCGTCTCATCGGTTGTTAAAAAAGTCTTACTTTGTAATAGGTAAATAAATATGAAATGGACAGATGAAGTCATAAATAAAGGGGCTGCACTGTTTGTGGGAAATTCCCCAAGGCACAAAAACTAGCTATTTTCACAACAAGGTGAACAATAGAATTGAATGAGTTTAGTGCAAAATATAGAGCAGAATAACTAGCCCGCCACTTCAGTTCCTTCATCATTTCTGTGACATTCTCCCATGGGCCAGACACACCTGTGACCATTCGTACTGCCCTTCTCTGTGTACGTTCTATATCCCCTGTTAGTCCTATCTAGTACACGTCCCGTACACCTGAGCACTATTCTAGGATGGGTTTCACGAATGGTTTGTAAGCAGTCTCCTTCGTAGACTAACTTCATTTCCCCGACTGCATTTCCCTAGTATTCTACCAATAAACCGAAGTCTACCACCTGCTTTACTACGACTAAGCCTGAGTGATCAGTCCACTTCATATCCCTACTAAGTGTTACAACCAGGTGAAACGTCCCCTTAGAAAAATTGTACACGACTGGTCTATATGAAACGTCCCCTTTGAAAAATTATACAAGACTGTGCTTAAACTGACACACAATATTTTTAGCGCAACGAAATCTGACTTCCAAAAATCCCTACGAAAGAATGGCCCTGACTAACATTAACCTATACGTTTCACAAATCACTTACCTCACAAAAATCTTCGTTACTCGAACTACTGCAATACAGCGAGCGCCAATACTGCCAGCTAAATAAAAGATTCAAACTACTGAAGGCACTAACTACTGATAGGTATAGTTAGCAAATGAAAGATTTTAATAGAGAACAAACAGTGTATTTACCTTAATAGTCAAAATATATATGATAGTTCATGACATCCAGTCTTACAAATTACAAAACTCCGCCATCTCTCTCCCCACGTCCACCACTGCTGGCGGCTCACCTCCAACTGCGCAACGCTACGCGCTGTTAGCATCCAGCTGCCGCTGCCCAACACTACAATGGCGAGTATTACAACAATGCCAACCAGCCACAGACTGCACACGGCACAGCCAGTGATTTTCATACAGAGCGCTACGTGGCGGCGGCGTTACCAATAAAAAAACTTAATCAGCCTACTTACACAGGTATTGACCTATACCAAATTTAAAAAGGGTTCAAATGGCTCTGAGCACTATGGGACTTAACATCTGTGGCCATCAATCCCCTAGAACTTAGAACTACTTAAACCTGTCTAACCTAAGGGCATCACACACATCCATGCTCGAGGCAGGATTCGAACCTGCGACCGTAACGGTCACGCGGTTCCAGACTGAAGCGCCTAGAACCGCACTGCCACACCGGCCGGCTTCCAAATTTAACTCACTGACAGTCACAGAACACTACGTTTTCTCGTTTCCTGAAGTACACAATTTTATATTTCTGGACATGTAAAGCAAGTTGCGAATCTTGGTAGCACTTTGAAATCTTACCAAGATTTTACTGAATATTTATGCAGCTTATTTCAGACAGTACTTCATTACAGATATCTGCATCACCTACGAAAAGTCTGAGACTGCTACTAATACCCTCCACAAAGTCATTAAAATAGAACATGATGAGCAAGTGCCGCAGCACACTTCGCTGGGGCAGACTGCAAGTTACTTTTATATCTGACGATGACATTTCATCCAAGGTATCTTACTGCGTCCTCCCTACAAAGAAATCCTCAATCCTCTCACAAATTTCGCTTTATACTGCATATGATCGTACTTTTGATAATAAGTGTAGATGTGGTACTGAGTCAAATGATTTTCGGAAACCAAGAAATACTGGTTTAGCTGACTGCTCTGATCTACAGCTTTCAATACGTCATATGAGAAAAATGAGAGTTGGATTTAACATGACCAATGTTTTCGGAATCCATACTGGCTGGCATGGAGGAGGTCATCCTGTTCGAGATATCTCATTCTGTTTGAGATCAGAAAATGTCCTAAGGTTCTGCAACAAATCGATGTCGCAGATATGTGACTCTGTGGATTATTTCTCCAACACTTCTTGTAAACGGGAGTGACCTGTGCTTCTTTCCAACTACTGGGCGCACTTTTTTGTTCGATGGATGTCCGATGGATTAAATTTAAAAGATGGGCTGACGTAGTCGAAAATTCAGTATGGAATGTGATAAGGATTCCACAGGACCCTGGAACTTTGTTCTATTTTAACGAGTTCTGCTGCTTATCTACACCACTGACAATGACATTTCACTTATCTTTTCAGTGATAGGAGGATTGAATGGGGCTGTTCTCTGGGGTTTTCCTTTGTGCAGGAACATTTGAAAACGAATTTAAGGGTTTCTGCTTTTGCTTTGCTATCTTCAATTTCAGTTCCTGTATCCTGTGCGATTTTCTGGACAGCAACGTTGGTGACACTACCAATCTTTACATATGACCAGAATTTCTAACGGTTTTTCGAAAAATCATCTGAAGTATCCTGATATGTTAGGTGTTGAGTGCTTCACGCATTGCTCTCTCGACAGCCAGACGCGTTTCATTCAGCACTTTTTATTTTAGAAGTTTCTTCGTAGTGGCTGTAGACGACTAGGTGACAGCCTCGCCCCCCCCCCCCCCCCCCCCCCAATGCCCCGTTATGAACTGTTGTACGGGCTGCATATCTGTCCAGTGATCAGCTATTCTTTTAAAGTTGAGCCGTAGTTTATCTACATTCTGCTGTCCTGTGCTAAAATTTTCTAGTTCCTCAGTGAGATATGACATATTCGCTTACAACTAGTGGTACTCTCTCTCTCTCTCTCTCTCTCTCTCTCTCTCTCTCTCTCTCTCTCTCTCTCTTTCATTTACAGGGTGCTTCACTTGCCCCTATCAATGGGTTTAAAGCAATCCACAAGGTTTTGATATTTTCTCGCTCACTATGTGCTAATTATTTGTCCTACAGAAATGATGAACAAGATCTTTTTGTAGTACCTTTAATTTAGTTAAATTTTGTGCTAGGATACGTTTTTGCCAGAGGGCGTGGTTTTCGAATTAGTTAAGAAAAATATACTAAACTGACCATCAAGTGCGTTTTTCTTAAATAACTCGAAAACCGTGGCTTCCAGCAAAAACATTTCCCAGTACAAAATTTAACTACATTAAATGGTCTAAATTAACTAAATTAAATGTCCTACGGAAAGGTCCTGTTCAGTTTTGCTGTAGGACTAATAATTTGAGAGTAGTGAGCGATAGAATACGAAAATCTTGAAAGTGATTTTTGAAGGTGTTGTAGGTTGCATAAAAGCTATTGGTAGAGATAGCTGAATAACCCAATATACGTCTTTTTTTTTAATCGAATCAGATTACATAGAAGTACGATTTTAGATACAAACATATCTTACAAGACACCTTAATAAAATAATGACGCTGATTATAAAATCCTAAATGGTGATGATAATGGTAATAATAAAAGAGAAATTATAATTTGAACGAGATTATTATATAGTTATGGTGATTTTGAAGAAAAATCTATTTAAAAACTAATAATAATAACATTTACTACTACTACTACTAATAATAATAATAAATTATTATAAATTATTATAAATTATTATAAATTATTATATAATAAATTATTATTACTATTCAGGTAAAAGCGTGAAGCCCGAGGATACACAATATACATTATTCACATGGCAAAGCTCATTGCTTGTCTTCAAATACGAAGGTCGTTCAATAAGTGTTGGCCCACATTTTTCAAAAAGCCTACATTTTTAAAAAGCCATTAATGTACATAGCCAAACGTCCTTATTGGTGCTTCAAATTAGCTGTTTGTTCGGTGCACCGGTGAAGTTTCGAACCGTTCTGGCAGACGGCAGGGCCATAGTACATGGCGTCTACATAAGACTCACGTTAAAAGCAGCGTGCTTTTATTGAATCCTGTGTGCAGAAAAAGAAATGGCGATGCTGCAGTTGATAGTAATACAGCTGGGCAATGAGTAAATAAAGTTGCAGACACAGAGCTCCATGGTCAACCACTCTCGTTGGACATCGTTGCCTCATCCACCTTACAGTCGAGGCCTGGCACCCTCGGACTTCTGCCTCTTTAGGTCGCTTAAAGATTATCAACGGGGATGACACTTTGAAGATGACGAGTGTGTCAGTCATGCAGTGAAAACATGGCTACGCCCACAGCACAAGAGCTTTTACCAGCAGGGAATACATGCTCTTCCACAACATTGGCGTACGGCACAGAACGTGATGGAGACTAAGTAGAAAAATAGGACATGAGCAAGACATGTTGATGTCTATTGCCACCCAATTCTGACTCTTAACAATAAATTTGTTATGAGTAAAAAACTGTGGGGAATTATTTATTGAACGACCTTCGTATTTTCACATGTCATACGCAGGTGTTCATCGGTAGCTCCAACTGCAGTGAACCTTTCTCAATGCAGGATAACGCCAACGTAGCCAAAAAAAAAAAAAAAGGTTCAAATGGCTCTGAGCACTATGGGACTCAACTGCTGTGGTCATCAGTCTCCTAGAACTTAGAACTACTTAAACCTAACTAACCTAAGGACATCACACACATCCATGCCCGAGGCAGCATTCGAACCTGCGACCGTAGCAGTCGCACGGTTCCGGACTGCGCGCCTAGAACCGCGAGACCACCGCGGCCGGCACCAATGAAGTCAACAGAAGCCTTTCTATAAGTTCAATTTTTAGTTCCAAAAAGAGCAGCTTTTAAAAGTCTTATGTTGTACTGAGATAATGAAGACCCCTTGAAAGTTGCAGCATTTTATTCCGAACATTTTGTAGAAAGCCACATGCCACTTTCAGCGAAAATCAGCATTATTGTCACATGTATCCGTTTCATTTAATCGAACAAATTAAGGCATACTTAAGACTGGAGGAAATGAAGTCTGCATCAGTTACTTTAGAAGTTTCCTCTCCTTCTTTAGTTTCCATCAATGTTTACAACAACTATCACTGCACATAGTCCGTTTCATCAAGACATAATCTTGACTTCCGATAAATTTTTTTGTCTTCCATTTTTCTACCAGTGCATTATTAAATATTTACATATCGCACCATTCTATCGCTTTATCTGATAAAGATTCTACATAGATATATATCTTCAGATATATTTTATTGTATGCCTCCAGTCCATATTTCAGCTACCCATTACGTTGTACATAATTCCGTATATAATCTGTGCCTGAACAACTAGAAGAGTACTTCCTGGGTAACAGAATTTTTCATAATGTACTAGTCTAGAAACGACGGGCGTCTTTGTCAACAGCGCATCACACCTACTCAAGAAATTACGAAACGGAAATCCGACAAGTATAAGTATGATAACACAACAGACTTTTTCTGTGTTATGAGGAAGTCGAAATCAAATTTCCATCGCATTACCGTTGCGGTACTCATTACTTCTGCAGCTCAGTAAACATTCATGAATAAACATTATCTTCAAAAGCTACGGAGAATATGTATTTTCATGAGGTTCATTGTCGTTTCATTCCCCTTGTTTTCTCTTGAAAATGTCGTCGCAGTTGAAGTGACAAATATAATGCTTTCAGCAGCACAAGCTGTTCTTCCATTGTACGTACAAACTATTCTCTATTTTCAATATGGTGTATGGATTCCATAACAAAATGTTTGTGTGTCTGAGTATATCTGATAGCGAGTCACCGCTGGACGTCGACCTGATCGAGAAGAAAATCAACAAAGCAATGTACGTTAATGTTTTGAATGACTCCTTAGAATACTCGTTTGGATGCTGTAAGCCGACTGCAAGCTGCATTCAATTAGTTGTAGCTGTAGTTTGATGTGGAGCCGAAGGATACTAGCCCTTAACTCACGATGTGTGGTCTGAGACCGCTCCAGAATTTGCCAAGCCGCTCTCGTAGGTCATTTATGACGGAACACGCACCCTCTTTTAATCACAAATTGTTATTGTCAGTTGCGTTGTCGCCTTGCTTGATTGTTGTCGACATGTGTTGCTGACATGTGATGCGGTCTCCTAGACCGCTCCTCGTGAACTACGCACCCGCTTTCGTCAGTTCAGCACAAAATGTGTTAGCAAGAATGTGACAATTTTACACACTCTAAATTCAATGAAATATTGAGTCAGTGGATAGAAAATGATGTCAATGATGTAGAACAAGAAGGAGATGAAAAAGACAACGATTCTTCAGTAGCCAGTGATCACAGTTCCGCTAGCGAGCAAGAGGTCCATTCAGAGGAATAAATGCAGGGCAATGGTGATGACGAGCTTTCTGTTTCTCCAACAAAATACTTAGTGTTAAAATTAAGTGTGTTCTGAGGCGTGGTAAAGAAACATGTAGACCACATCTTGTAGTATACGTTACAGAAAAGTCACCTCGTGAGTTGAGGGACGTAGGTTGTGTTCAAAAACTGAACAGCATAAAGACAGAAGTGATAACACTTTCTGCAGGACCGAACCATCATTTTGCAGGACAATGCTCAAGCACGTACAATGCAAGCTGTTACTGATTTGTTTGCCTGATGGGACTGCTAAGTGCTATACCACCTCCTGCACTCACCTGACTTAAGCCCTCGTGAGTTCAACTCCATTTCTAAACCGAAGGAAACACTTCACAGCATTCGCCTCAGAACTGCTACAAACTCGTCGGGCAACAGACAGCGCCTCTCGAGCTGTCAACACAACTGGCACTGCTAAGAGTATCCTACGACTTCCACATCGCTGGCAACGGGTTATACACAATGCTGGTGACTACCTTGAAGGTCAGTAAAACTTTGAAACACGTATGTATTTTGTATGAGGTCTAAATAAGTAGTTGCTACTAATAAAGTTCCAACCCTCGTATATCGGAAATGTTATGCTCACGAATAAAAAAAAAGCGCTGTATTAAACAGATTCGAAGTGCTTATCAACTGAAGAAACACCAGTCCTGATAGTAAGTGATCCACGCTGACATGAACAACAGCTGAATCTAGTTCGAACGCCACCCACAAGAACTGGACAAAAGGAACTTCACGATTCGAAACGATATACATCCCGAATGCGTAATGAAATAAATCAGGTAGTTTCCTAATAAAAACGGGTATTTATCCTCACTAACCGAAACAGAAAGATGCAGGAAAACATGTTCCGAAGCACACCATGCTTACCACACTAGCACCCGCACCAAGAGTGAGGATCCTGTGGAGTCAGCCAGTGGCTGCTGCCGTGGGAAACCGCTGTCCTTTTAAGAGGGTAGGGTCGGTAGCCAGTGACTCCTGGAGACGGAAGAGCAGGAAACGCTCAATTTACAGAGAATCTGCCACAAGCAAAAGGCATTTCTCTTTTGAACTACAGTAAATTTAAAATAAATATTGTAGGATCATACGTATTCTCTTCCCAGTGGACTACTACGCACAAAAACACTATCTCTGCCACACATACTCGAGTCTCCTAAACAGATATCTGTACCAAATTTAAAGTAGGCTCAGATAGCGACCTTCCACAGGTCAGCGCCTATCCTTCTTTAGAGAGCTGGCAAACGTTTTGTAATGAGGTCTACACAACCACCACCCTGTCACTCGTTCGAGGTTTCCCCTTCCTTCATCGACTTTCCGTGGATGCACGCGAACAGATGACCAGCTTCGGACTTTCCGTGTGGTTCGTGTCTAGTTGCTGGGGTATAACAATCTGGCATTCTC
The DNA here is from genome assembly GCF_023897955.1 of Schistocerca gregaria. Lineage (NCBI taxonomy): Eukaryota > Metazoa > Arthropoda > Insecta > Orthoptera > Acrididae > Schistocerca > Schistocerca gregaria. Next base: position 444,516,902 of record NC_064920.1, read on the forward strand.
CAAGTCCCTTACAATTGGTGTACCCATTTGCGACCGGTAACGTCGCTGCATTGGTTACGTCTCCTCTCTGTTCCTTTTATATACTTCCCTTTCTGCATCCCGTACCCACATTAAATCTTACGACAGTTCGTCGCGTACTATCAGCAGCATTTTGTTAAATACAGTCAAATTGTTTGTAAAATAATTTGTCTAAAAATTAAAAATAAGTATTGACGTTTAAATATTGCACCAGTGCAACTTTATAACAAAGTAGTTAAATCTTGAAGAGATGGATTTTACGACGCTTTATTTACGTAGCTAGCAGCAGCTGTTCATGAAATATTTCATTTTTCCGTCAGGTGACTAATTAAGTTTTCTTGATATTTTATTGCAACCTCACGCTGATCAATTTTATATCCCATTTATCAATTTCCCTTTCTTCATTTGACTATGAAAATTCGGAAAATGTCTATTACACCTGTATAATTTCTATGGAGTCCGGTTTCCACTCCACTCTAACGTTTGGCCAAGAAAGACTAACGAAATTGTGTCCCTTGGATATTTTCTGTAGAAAATAGACGTAAAAGAAAGGAAGCTTGGTAACAATGTAGTCACATATAGGACAGCTATCTTCATTAAATAGATGGGAAAAAATCTCAAGGCCAAAAACTAGTTAATGTAGAGTAATGAAATATCGGGAATACATTCGTCTAGGTAACACATTTAAGCGATTATCGTTGCAAGATCACGGGTTAATGTAAGCACGACATAAGTCATTGCAAACGTGAAATGATGGCACAATTATAACCAATGAAACCACCAGGATTTGGGATTTAAGCATGCTAAGGCGCCAGCATTGTGTTGTACGGGGGCCGAATGTCAGTTTGTGGGATGGAGTTCCAAGCCTGTGGCACTTGGTTGGTTAATACAGGGCGGTTAATACTGATTGTGGATGGTGCTGTAGTTGTCGTCCGATGATGTCCCCATACGTGCTCGATTGTAGACAGAACTGATGACGGAGCGGGTCAAGGTAACATGTCAACGGTCTGTAGAACAAACTGGGTTACAGCAGCGGTATGTGGCGTGTGTTATCTTGTTGGAAAACACCTCCCTGAATGATGTTCATGAGATGCAACACAACAGGTCTAATCACCATATTGACGTACAAATTTCTAGTCAGAGTGCGTGGAATATCCACGAAATGCTACTTATGTCATACTATATCCCACCCCAGACCACAGCTCCAAGTGTAGGTCCAATGTATTAGCACTTGTCTCCTTCTAACCAGCGCATCGAGGCAGAAACAGTTTCCGTCAGGAAGCACAGCAAACTTTCCTTCCTACGAGTTCTCACTAGACACCACCCGAATCGCAAATGGCGCTGGCTTGGGGACAGACTCGGACTTGTCCTTGAAGTAAATGACTTGTAACAGTTCGTTGCGTCACTCATTTGCCAACAGCTCCTCAAATTGCTGCTGCAGATGAAGTGTGAAACGTCAGACCCACATGCCGAACACGGTGTTCTTTCATCTAGGTAGTCCCAGTGGCCGTCCAGGGCCCGGTCTTCTTGCGACCGTTCATTCTAGCGATCACTGCTGTCAGGAACCATAAACAGTGACTACATAGTTGCCAAGTCTTCCTGCAAATCGCAGAAGCTACATCCAGCTTCTCGCAGCCCTCTTAAATGACCTCGTTCAAGTTCAGTGAGGTATTGATACTGGTGTAATAGTCGCCTTAAACATATTCTTGACTAACATCAGCTCTCCATCTTTAGTCTCAAAGGTAAGTAACGCTCATGATCGTTACAAGTTGTATGTAAATCAAACCTGATCTCCCTCCTCACGGTGGCGCTATTAGCGCCATTCCTATGCAACTGGCACGAAATCTGTACAGACATAAACTTCTAGAGTAGGAACATGCATACGAATTATTGTTTACGTCGCACAACTCCATCTTAGAGGTGTGATTATTTTCCCTCTAAAGTGCATATGTGTGCTCGCATGAACCGTCATAACTTTGGGATGCCTGGATAATTTCTAACCTAGCTTAACACACAGAATACCTGTCTGGAAATAAGTGGTCTAACGATAAGACGTTATTTTCTCTCTTAGGGATTAGAATTGGGAGGAAACTGTGGAACTTCTGGAGCAGTTACAACGTAACTTAAGTCAGGTGTGACTTACTAGATCTGTACGAGTAAAACATTCCTCAACCCTGGATGGATGATAAGTGAAAATAATAGGAAAAAAAACGATATTGGTTCACTACACACCGTTTTCCTAAATGGCTGGCTGATTAGTGACGTTTAGCCCGCCCGGGTATTTACATATTCTTATTGATGCAGTGGATACCAAAAACATAACCTCAAAATTGTCGAAAGGAGAAAATATAAAAATGGAGCAAGTGAAGGAGACAAAAAACTAGACTGACGTATAAAATGTGCGACTGACCGAATTACTATAAGAGAACGTCTTTTCTACAAATTATCAAACTTCATCAGAATGCTGAGTAATTTAAAACTGAAGGTGTTAAGCAATGAGGTTAAACATAGTATTAGAATTAGATCGTCTTAATGGAAAATTTGAACCACCTTTGTTTTGCTGATGACATTTTACTGTTACCCTCTAGTGCAGTGGTTAATAGTTCAAAATTAGAACTGAAGATTGATTATAATTTGAATTACGAGTAAAGTCATAGAATCTATAGATTAATTTCTATACTTATAGCATTGAAGGCAATGAATGGATTGAAAGGAAGAGAAAGAATCAAAATAGCAACAATGAACCAGAGTGCTCTTGGTAGAATGAGAACGGTTTTTAAAACAAAGTTTCTTTATATGGAAAATAAAAGTTTATGTTTATTATCACTTTTGATCTATGGCAGTGAGTGTTAAATCCTGCCTAGTCGTCAATTGTGGGGTGTCTAGGAAACCTGCTTTCTCTGATCGCTAGATAAACAAATGAAACAATTCGTATTAATGAGTTTTATTACGAAAAGTAAATGACAATACTTAACTTTGAGAATTACGTGGATGTGTCGCAAGTAAAGGGCGACGTCCGAAATAAACAAGCTTCGTTAGTATAAAATTCTAACACGTGCGAAGTAACACAGCTGATGCTTCTATTCAGGTCGCTAGTCTCGAGGCTTCTCTTCGACTGGCCGCGACCAGTCGGGCACGGCGCTTATGTCCTCTTCGCACAGAGGCCGCTGCTGTCGCGTTGTCGTCCTGAAGAGGGTTCGACCCGGGTGCAATTGGCTGCCGTCTCTTCACAGCCCTCTCTGCTCTCTCGTTCCCGACTGGATTGTAAGCGCTTGACTTTACGCGGTAACAGTGAATCGCAGACTTTTAATGGGAAAACGTGTGAGTTTAGCACAGCGGACATTGGAGAGAGGTGTGTTGGCAATTATTATTATTAGTAGTATTTATTTTATTGCCTTAATTGAATGACTCTAGTGAGTTATACAAGTGTTCATATCAGTTATTTCCATTCAGTGATATTATTCAGCCTAATAATAATTCAATAAGGTAATTCAATAATACTGTGGTTATACAAGGATTAATATAATTTATTATTATATGAGGGGTGTTTTGCTCTTCCGTCTGCCCAATACTTCTACATTCCTTCAGATATTTTCTTCCTTTCTAGGGAATTAATAAGAAAAAATATGCATCAGGGAATTAGAGAGGAAGACGTATGGGTCATTTAGGTAAGTGAATAGGGACATGGAGCTAAGAACATTATTCAATCGAAAAGATATGATACGGTTGTCACGACGACCTGGTGGAAAGTGGGTTGATGATATACACGTGTTGTCTAGAAAGTAATACACGGATTTTTTTCTCAGCCAAAAACAGTACTCTGAATGCGAAACGTTGTGTATGTACTAGTTTATTGGAAGTCTCCTGAGTGAGCGCGCCAAGTTTCCGTCAAATGGTTCAAATGGCTCTGAGCACTATGGGACTTAACATCTGAGGTCAGCAGTCACCTACACTTAGAACTACTTAAACCTAACTAACCTAAGGACATCACATACATCCATGCCCGAGGCAGGATTTGAACATGCGACCGTAGTGGTCGCGCGGTTCCAGACTGTAGCGCCTAGAACCGCTCCGCCACCCCAGCCGGCAAGTTTCCGTCACTTTGGACAGATAGCGTAGCTGCAGGATAGTTTCAAAATGGCGTCTGTAGGCGATGTACGTTACAAGCAAAGTGCCGTCACTGAATTTCTCACTGCAGAGAAAGAAAGCGTGGGAAATATTCACAAACGCTTGTGCAAAGTCTACAGAGCACCTGCTGTCGACCCGAGTACAGTTAGGCGCTGGGCACGGAGGGTGAGGCTATCAGAAGGCGGTTCGACGGAGCTCCACGATTTTCAGCGGTCGGGAAGACCATCCACAGCTATCACACCTGGTAGGTTCCAGAGGGTTGATGTTGCCATTCGCGAGGCCAGACATGTTACAACTCGGCAGCTGGCACTGCATCTGTCAATCAGCAAAGGAAGTGTGGATGCAATTATCCGAACTCTTGGATACTCAAAAGTGTGTGGAAGATGGGCCCCGCAGTGTCTATCGGTGGATCACAAATCGCGCAGAAAAAAAAAACCCATTTGTCTTGATTTGTTGCAACGTTTTGAAAATGAGGTGGAGGTCGTGGAGGTCTTCTTGTCTCGGATTGTGACAGGTAATGAAACCTGGATTCATTATTTTGAGGCCGAAATAAAACGACAGTCGATGGAATAGCGCCATTCCCATTCTCCATAGAAGAAAAAATAAGAGCAGCTGCTTCCGCCGGTAAGATCATGGTCACCGTGTTCTGAGACAGTGAAGCTGTGATGCTCATTGATGTGTTACCAAGAGTTGATACCATTAATTCAGAAGCATGTATCAACACATTAACAAAACTCAAGACACGCTTCCGGCTTCTTCGGCTCCACAGCAACCTAGGAGATGTTTTCCTGCAACACGATAACGCTCGGTCCCACACAAGTCTCGGACTGCTGAACACATCGCAAAACAGGGTTGAACTGAGTTACTCCATCCATCCTACAGCCATGACCTAGCTCTCTCGGACTTCCAATTGTTTGGGCCGTTAAAGGATCCCATTCTTGAAGACATTTTGCTGACGTTGAGGAAGTGATTGATACAATGAAGCATTGGCTCCGCCACCAGGACAAGGATTTGTACCGGCACTGCATACACGCCCTTGCTTCAGTCTGGAGGTAGGCCATAGAGCGGGATGGAGATTACGTAAAACACCATGCTTTATTTCGTATAATTCTCATTATGTCCAATAAAGAATTGTTGAAGAAAAGAATCGATGCATTACATTTTGGGCAACCCTCATAAAATATGGAGCGACCACATGCATGGCTACTGCGTGAGACAGTCTATAACAGGCCTTTATCCAACAATGAATGTCAGATTTCCGATGATTTAAGTATCAAGCAACTCGTATGTTGACTCTTAAGACTCTTAAGACAAGACAGAAACATTAGTTTTAGTAGAGTCGAAGTCTATATGGATCGAATCCACGTGATTTAGATCGTTATGCTCAGTTAGAAACAGTCAAAGAATACTTCCAACAACAGCAAATTTAGTGTGATTGTTTAGCTGGCGTGACACCAACAGTAAATCTACTGTAAGTATTTGGAGTTACTGATACACAGTATCATGACAGCATTCGCATTTCATACAAATGTTCAGAAAAATAGTTAAGTTACTGATAGAGAAAGGATGCAGTGAATAGATATTTTAACTGTAAGGAAGATATTACCAAGAGAGCAGAAGAGGATTAGAAAACAAATATTAATTGAAAACAGAGTGCCCAGAACTGCAAAAATTAAACATTTGTTGTCGAGTTGCTGTAGTCAAAAGTCTTGTAAAATAACTGAAATAAAAAAGAAGGCTTCAATAATCCAAGGAGAATAGCAGCTGGACTATCAACTAATGTATAAATGTAAGGTCCGTAGACTCTACTTTGACTCATGTTTAATATGTAGAGAGAAGAGTGCACAATTTCTAGATTGAAGCATGGTTGAAGTTGTGTAACAAATTGGTCAGTCTTCTTATGGTTTCCATTGGGATGAATGGCGACTTTGACGGGAAGCACAATCGTAGAGTTTAATAGCACATTTGATGTTTAAGGAATAATTACGTTAGTATTCTAGAGCACACAGTACCTGATAACTACAAACGTAGGTTACAAATATTTAAGAAGCTCATGATTACCTTATTTATTACTTTCCTGCTGCAAAGTTAGTGCTGATATTAATAAGAAACTTGCGTAGTCCCATATACGAAGTTTCTTGCCAGTCACGGCACTGTTCACAACAAAAGTATGGCGAGTCACTCATGTGTATCATATGCAGGTGACTTTTAAACATATCGTGTGCATGGTGTACTAGTTCAACAGCTGACGATTTAGAAGTTTCAATATTCGAAATAAATATGGTATTTAATATTAGACTGAGGTCTACCCCTTGACGGAAGACTTGGAATTTTCTCTATGAGTCGACTATCTTATTACTCAACGAGTGAGAAACAACCTATATGTACCAGTGAGTGAAAACTACATGCGTAGTGTGATATACCCACTTTCCTCCAGTGTGGACAACTGTTTAAAATTTATTCGTGATAGTATAATTTTATCGAGAGAAACAGTACATCACGTTACTAGTATGAAAAGAAAACATGTAATCGTAAAACCGGCAAGAAATTATAAGTGTCGTGTGTCTATTCTTACGATTTCAAATCGTATCTGGCGATGTCGCCCGGTCCTCTCCCTCCAGTTAAGGGTGGGGTCAAAAATCTGGTGTCACTCTACGTATTTTTCTCAATACATGTGAGACTATATGCCGCAAAATCTACCACCACATCTCCGGTTAAAAAAAAGAAATTCTAAGTGATTATAAACCGGCTGTTGCCAACCCCCCGCATTACTCTCTGACAATGCATCACATTTCACCAGTAGTAAATCCAGAGAATTTTTATATGAAGACTAAATAAAGAAAATTTTTTCGTAAGTTTGCCAGATTTGTATGTACTTCCGTAACTAACCAAAAAACCCATTAGGTTGAAAATCTGGGACTGTTAGAGCAAACAGCAAAAAATACAACACTCTAATTTACACAGTATACACTGGCCGATCTTATATGTAAAGTAAAGGAAAAAAAGAATGGATAGATCATCATCCACGGCTTCGAAGACAGGAACACACTGGGGGAGATGAAGTAAGGCAAACTTCAGTCACGTTTACAGAACATCTATGCTTAAGAAAAACTTACTATGATAAGAACTTAGGCCACATTCGAAAATATCATATAGGAGGCTATGTAATTTTGAGAACACACCCAAAATCTTCTCATCTTCAACATAAGAATCGTAAATGACAATTACTTTTCACCTGTCCTTACAAAATAATCAGAATGTTAGCCTACCTTAGAACCAAAAAAATAAGGTGACTACTCCTTTATTCCCATAATGACCGTAATAAATATCTACACTAATGATTAATTCTATTTTTCTTTAATTAATTTTTGTTAATAAATAATAGTTACTTGTATGTCAGCAGTTAGCTTGTAATACTAGAAGAAAATCTTGGAGCAATATTTATACACAGGATCGACATGAACTTGGAGAAGTTTCTGTCAGTGGTATTATTTGTGCGAATGCTTAAATATTTGTTGCATGTAGATAATTTATATCACAGGACCACAGATTAACCAATCTTTATCACCGCCGTGGACCGCACTGGACTCGCATTCGTGAGGGCGACGGTTGAATCCCGCGTCCGCCCATCCTGATTTAGGTTTTCCGTGATTTTCCTAAGTCGCTTCAGGAAAATCCCGGGATGGTTCCCTTGAAAGGGCACGGCCGACTTCATTCCCCATCATTCCCTAATCCGATGAGTCCGATGACCTCGCAGTTTGGTCTCCTCCCCCCGAAATCAACTCCCCCCCCCCCCCCCCCCCCCCCAACGCCCCACTCAGAAGAAATTTAACCATTGTGACGCCGGCTGTAGAGGCTTACGTAGTTAGTTTGGTGCTGTCTGATTTAAATAGACTATACTAGTGTCCTCGATGAAGGGAGACATATGCTACTACACCTTTCACTCTGTACATAATTTACTCATTCTCAAAAAGTATTAAGATTTTTCCGTAAGAAGTATTTGTTTGTCTGTCTTTCCTAGTTTTTTTGAACTAAATGAAATCAGGACTTCAGACCAATCGTTTGAACATGTGTAATATAGCTTGTTACTATAATGTTAGACTGAAATTTTTAATTTGTATTAAGGCGTTTAAAGCCCCGTGAATAATTGTATCATTTAATGTAATTGGACTTTGAACGATTACATTTCGACTTGGCACTTCGCGAGTAGCAAAAACATATTTTGCTCTATTTTGAGCTTGTTGTCAACTCTTTCTCTATTATGTGGAATTTCACGTAGAGATTTGATTTTGACACAAAGTACGCAAAGACTAATTTTCCTTTAAATAAATAAGGGAACATAGTATCGTGCAGGCTAGTATGCCAACAAAAACCTCCTAAAAATTTTGCACTGACTCGAATCGAAGCTGTCAAACTGTTTTCGCTCTTGCCATACAGTGTGAAAGATTAGAATCCTCTCCGAATTTGATGAGGAGGTTTCATTTGCACTAGCGCTCATTGAATAACTGTGGTGAACTAGTAACATCAACTCATAGAAATACCTGTGTGTAACACTTTGCAGGGTTATGAAAAGAAATGATCACATTGGCTGAAACGACGATAAAGCAGATAGTAGACTTTGATTTATTGGTAGAAAACTGGAGAAGTGCAATACGTTTACAAGGTAGACTGGTTATAAACCACTCGTGCGACCCACTCTAGAACATGGCACAACCGTGTGTCGGACTCGTACCAAGTAGGAGTTACGTGAGATATTGAACGTCTGTAGAGAAGGATGGCACGAATGGTCACAGTTTTGCTTGATACATGGGAGAGCATCACAGAGGTACTGAAGAAACTGAACTGGCATATTCTTGAAGATAGGTGCCAACTATCCAGACAAAGCCTATACAAAATTTCAAGAAACGACTTTAACTGATGACGCTAGGAATATACTACAAACCGCTACGTTCCCAGAGGGATTGTAAGGATAAGATTGCATTAGTTACAGTACATACAGAAACATTTAACAGTCGTCATACCGACGCTCCATATGTGAAGAGACTGGGAAGAAACCCAAATAACTGGCACAATGCGACGTACTCTGTGCCTTTTACTTCACAGTAGTTTGCAGAGTATAGATGTAGATCCAGATGTCGATGCGCTTCCCGTCTACTTCCAGCAAAACTTGATCGTCGACGTGAAGTATTGTGCACGCTATCAACATTCATTTGAACTCAACAGTAAATATAAAGGAAAATTTGACCAACAGAGGCTCTTTCTTTTTGCAAGGTGTGGAGATTAGCTTTACGAGACAACTATTGATCTCATCTTCTGTTTCAAAGCGGTAAACGACTATTTAAGTCGCGATAATTAAATCAAGACTCTACGCTGTCAACAGGCGTTGATATATATCAACGGGGACAGCTGAAAATGTGCTCCCCGACCCGGACTCGAACCTGGATCTCCTGTTTACATGGTAGGCGCTCTATCCATCTGAGCCACCGAAGGCACAGAGGATAGCGCGACTGCAGGGACTTATCTCAGTCACGCTCCCCGTGTGACTCACATTTTCAGCTTACTGTCAACACACTACATTGGTAGTGTCCCTGCCCACTACACTCATAACTCGCGGCAGACAAACTTACCGAGTCCTATAAGAGTTCGGGCAATGCTTGCATCCAGCACGGAAGAAGAAGGTGAATGGCCGGTTAGCCTTAACTATACGAACATGGTATCTGATCTTTCGGACATGTCCGAATGAACGGATACCATCCTCATATATTTAAGTCGCAATGCTCTAATGATGAAGTATAAAATATCCCTCTAGCTAAACAAGGATCCATTTCATGTATTTAAGTTGTTCACTGTCGTTCTTGCTTATGTCAAAAATTACTTGTGTATTATGAAGTTCTTCCTTTCAGCATGACTTACGTAAGTCTTGCGTTACGGATTTTACGTATTTCTGATTCTTTCGTACAGCTGTTACATGTAACCTGATTAGAATGGATTTCCTGGTGCCTGTTTGAGATACAACCAAACGACGATGAGGCATCTAACCTGCTGTCTGGATGCCGCCCACCTCGATTGGTCCTTGTACAGCCAATAAAAATCGCCTACGTCCCGTCCTTGGGTCCATACTTCCTCGTCTTAGTCAGCCGAAAATCCGATAATTACCTCAATTGAGGACCTCTCAACTTTTGATATTCATTAGCCTAAAATATGAAGTGAAATCATTTTCCCATCGTACTTATACTGTGCGTTATATGTCGCTTATACCAAGGTATCTGCGCCAGTAAACGAACTCAAAGCAAATGCCTATACATGTATGATGATTTCATAAAACAAAAAAACAAAAAATATTCAAATGAATATGAATCATATATGCAAAGAATTTTAAAGCAAGTGTGTTTTGTAAGTGATATTTTATGTTAAAGTAACATGGCAAGAATGATGACTAAAGTATTCACCATTTATACTGTACGTCGAACCGATGTTAATATGAATATAAGCTCATTTTGCAATGACATGTGAAGTCACATAAAGAGTTAAAGTCTCAGTCCTGTCACAACTGAATGTTTTCTTTTGATCGCGACCATATGGGTGGGGGGCCAAATAACTTAAATATGTTCTTGAGCGTAGAATAAAATCCACACTTCAACAGTGCTCAATTGCAAATTTTTATGAAATCTGTAGCTCTCAACTCACTTATCATGACAGAGAGATCATCCCTTACCAAACTGATTTACTGACACGCTACCAGGAAAACATTATTTTTCTATAATATGACAATTGTTTTAGCAAAACTACTCCATGTTTCTTTGGCAACTACTACGTAATAACGATCTCGGTCGTCGAATCCTCAAACTCGAAAGTGAAGCTGGTGAACTGACGATGTATGGCGTATCCATGTATCGGGATAAGTTATACAGAATGGGGCAAATAAAAGTGTACCGGGCGAGTGGATACGATTGGACGTGAATGTGTGTATACAACAACACTCACTGACGCACATACCATGTGTACGCTTACCACACAATCCACACCGGTTCAAAGCAATGTGCGGGCTGTGTCAGTGTGAGTGGAGCTGTGAAAAGGGGACGATAATACAGTGGAGCAGCGGATGTCCGTTGTGGAAATTTACGTGACAACTTAGTCGTGGAAACGGTGTGGTCAGTTTAATAATGTCAAAGTGCCAGCAAAGGGTGCCATTCAACGCTTAGTCCTAAAATTGTGTCACGCGGGACCAGTTTTGAAGGAGTCAAAACACATTCCTAAATGTGCCCACACTCCAGAAAATGTGGCCGCAGTTCACCAGAAAATGCTTCAGAGTCCTACCAAATCAACCCGATGGCTGCCGCAATAGACCGGTACTTCACTTCGATCATGCTAACGAATTCTCCATCTGGACCTGCACATGTATCCCCGCGGAGTATCTGTGTTTCATGCATTACAACCAGCAGGTTCCCCTCAGAGCCACTAATTTGGTGAGTGGCTGTTGATGGGATAACAATGAATGCCTTGGATATGGATCTGTTCTTTATGTCTGATGAAGACTAGTTTCACCTGAGTGGATATGTCAACTCGCAGAACCACAAGGTCTGGGCAGCGGAGAATCCGCATAACTTCCACGAAACACCACTGCATGATCACAAGGTTGGGGTTTGGTGCGCTGTGTCTGCACACCGCCTTATTCGTCTCATCTTCCTTCATGAAACGTCGATTTCGGCGCGTTACATTGGCAATATTTTGAAAGCATTTGTGGCAGCGTTAACGGAGGAGCGAAATACCTACATTTACTTCCAGCAGTATGGAGCAACTGCCCATGCAGCTCATGGGAACCTTGCAGTACATTTACACAATCTTCACCCTGACAGAGCTGTTAGCAGAGATCAGCCTGGTCGCGGCTCTAGCTGGACACCAGGCCACCTTTCTGATAGTATGCAATTACTTTGTGTGGGAGCTCTCACGTCTAAGGTGCATCGCAACAAACTTCATAGCCTTCATGAACTGCGGCAGAGTATTTCGGATGAGACTGCAGCAGTTCCAGCAGTCCAGTTTGGATCGGCCTTGAGAAAGTCGCTGACTGGGGCTCAAAGTGCCAAGAGATGAATGGTGGTCACTTTCAACATCTGCTATAGTCAGGTTAGTAAAGCATTTCCTTTCCTCTGCTGTGTTTCTTTGCGCCCTGGAACTCTATTCTCCGGGCCACTTTTATTTGCCCCACCCGATAATTCTAATCAATAGTTTCCCGTGTGCTGCAGTGCAGGCTGTACACCTCACAGGACGCTGAAACATCATAGGTGTGTTCATTAATCGGTGAACTCGTTGAATAAATTGGAAAGAAAACAATCCCACTATCTCCAATGAGATGAAAATATGGTGCTGTAAGCAGTCGCAATGTGAAATGTTTCCTGTTTTGACTTCATTGCTGTATGTCATTTGACAACGTATGTTGATTTCATTTGTGACTGTTGGTGTAAGGATTAAGTAGGTTGAAGTTTTTAATGTGAAATGCAGTGGCTGTTGAGAAGAACGACCGTGCACTGCTATTACAGTTGTTTTATTAGCACGGTAGCAATAGCAGCGCTGTATTGCGCGAATAACGCCGAGAGAAAGAGCCGCGTTGAGGCACTAAGTCTATAAACGAGTTAAAGAAAACGATCAAGAAATCTGCAGATACAGGTGAATCAGGTGCTGCAGCAGAGAGGGACAGGCGGCCCATTCTCATGGCAGTTACTGATAAGCTGATGAAGCTGTAACCGACCGTGCCTCATACACTATGTGATCAAAAGTATCCGGACACTGGCTTCAAATGACTTTGCAAGTTCGTGGTGCCCACCATCGGTAATGCTGGAATTAAATATTGTGTTGACCCACCCTTAGCCTGGATGACAGCTTCCACTCTCGCAGGCATACGTTCATTTAGGTGCTGGAAGGTTTCTTCGGGAATAGCAGCCCATTCTTCACGTAGTGCTACACTGAGGAGAGGTATCGGTGTTGGTCGTTGAGGCCTGGCACGAAATCGGCGTTCCAAAAACATCACAAAGGTGTTCTATAGGGTTCAGGTCAGGATTCTGTGGAAGGCTAGTTCATTACTGGGATATTATTGTCGTGTAACCACTCCGCCACAGGCCGTGCATTATGAACAGATGCTCGATCGTGTTGAAAGATGCAATCGCTATCCCCGAATTGCTCTTCAACAATGGGAAGCAAGAGGTGCTTAAAACATCAATGTAGGCCTGAACTGTGATAGTGCCACGTAAAAAAACAAGGGTTGCAAGCCCCCTCCATGAAAATATGACCACACCATTAACACCACCGACTCCGATTTGTACTGTTGGCGCTACACGTGCTGACAGGTGACCTTCATGGGGCATTTGCCATACTAATACCCTGCCATCGGATGGCCACATTGCTTACCGTGATTTGTCACTCCACACAATATTTGTAGACTGTTCAATCGTCCAAGTTTACACTCCTTACACCAAGCGAGGCGTCGTTTGACATTTAGATGCGTGTGTGTGGCTTATGAGCAGCCGCTCGACCATGAAATACAAGTTTTATCACCTCCCGCCTAACTGTCATAGTACTTGCAATGGATCCTGATGCAGTTTAAAATTCCTGTATGATGGTCGGGATAGGTGACTGCCTATTACACATTACGACCCTCTTCAATTGTCGGCGTCCTCTGTGTCAACAGACAAGTTCGGCCTGTACGCTTTTGTGCTGTACGTGTCCCTTGACATTGTAAGAAGAAGCGATATATTGGTTGACTCTTCGACGGATGTACGCTCTTGGAATTTTAACAGTAAATGACAACGCGATTCAGAACGTATCTCTTCCAGTGTCTGCCACTGGAGGTGGGTGACCATCTCAATAACGCTTTCGCACTTACTAAATGAACCTGTAACGAAACTCGCTGCTATTCTTAGAATTTGTGTATTTCCTCTATCGATGATTTTGGGGTGCGAACTATTATTCAAGTATTGGTCGAATGAAGGTCTTGTAAGACATCTTCTTTCTGGGAGGACTACACTACCTGTGGATTTTTCCAATGGATTTCCATCTCGCAGTTGTCTTACGATGTGTTTGATGTGTGTGTGAAAGTGTGTTGATTTTTATACAGTCTTGCTTCCAATATCAACTTTTACCTCTCTACTGTGTCATTAAATGACGAAAGCATCAGCTTCAGTAAAATGTTCTTGATGTAAAATAGTCCCCATTCGGATATCGGTGTAGGGACTGCTTAGGGAGCATTGGAATTTTGGATCCCTTAACCGGACAGTTAGACAAGAGAGTTAAAAAAAAGAAATGGATAGGTTGAAGTTAGGTATAGTGGGAATTAGAGAACTACGGTGGTAACAAGAACACGGCATCTGACCAGGAGAGCGGGGGCTATAAAAACATAACCAAAAAGAGGTAATACAGCATAGGTATAATACTGAATAAGGAAATAGGTATGTGGCTAAGCTACAACGAACAACATTGGGTACGCATTATCGTAGACAACAAAGTCAACAGCCACCAAAATAATACAAGATTATGTCTTAGCACCACAGATGTTGAAGACATAGCAAGAAAATATGCTGTGATAAAATAAATTTTTCATGTAGTTAAGGGACAAGATTATTTAGTTGTGTTTGGGGGCTGTAATTGAATGGTAGGAAGAGAAGGAAAAATAGTAGGTAAACATGGACTGAGGGAAAGGAATGAAGAAGGAAGGCGCCCAGTGGAATTTTGCACAGAGCATAATCTAACCATCGCTAACAGTTGCTTTAGGAATCATGAAAGAAGGCTATTAAGTGGAAGAGACCTTGAGACCGTGTAAATTTTCAAATAGATTATGTAGCGGCAAGACAGAGATTTTGAAACCGGCGGCAGATGTGGCTTTGGCAGGCTTTAGTTGATTGTTGTTATTGTGGTCTTCAGTCCTGAGACTGGTTTGATGCAGCTCTCCATGCTACTCTATCCTGTGGAAGCTTCTTCATCTCCCAGTACGTAGTGCAGCCTACATCCTTCTGAATCTGCTTAGTGTATTCACATCTTGGTCTCCCTATACGATTTTTACCCTGCACTTTGCCCTCCAATACTAATCCCTTGATGCCTTAGAACATGTCCTACCAACCGATCCCTTCTTCTAGTCAAGTTGTGCCACAAACTCCTCCCCAACCCTATTCAGTACCTCCTCATTAGTTATGTGATCTACCCATCTAGTCTTCAGCATTCTTCTGTAGCACCACATTTCGAAAGCTTCTATTCTCTTCTTGTCCAAATTATTTATCGTCCATGTTTCACTTCCATACAGGGCTACACTCCATACAAATACCTTGAGAAACGACTTCCTGACACTTAAATCTATACTCGATGTTACGAAATTTCTCTTCTTCAGAAACGCTTTCCTTGCCATTGTCAGTCTACATTTTATATCCTCTCTACATCGACCATCATCAGTTATTTTGCTCCCCAAATAGCAAAACTCCTTTACTACTTTAAGTGTCTCATTTCCTAATCTAATTCCCTCAGCAGCACCCGACTTAATTCGACTACATTCCATTATCCTCGTTTTGCTTCTGTTGATGTTCATCTTACACCCTCCTTTCAAGACACTGTCCATTCCGTTCAACTGCACTTCCAAATCCTTTGCTGTCTCTGACAGAATTACAATGTCATCGGCAAACCTTAAAGTTTTTATTTCTTCTCCATGGATTTTAATACCTACTCCGAATTTTTCTTTTGTTTCGTTTACTACTTGCTCAATATACACATTTACAACATCGGGGAGAGGCTACAACCCTGTCCCACTGCTTCCCTTTCATGTGTCCCTCGACTCTTATAACTGCCATCTGGTTTCTGTACAAATTGTAAATAGCCTTTCGCTCCCTGTATTTTACCCCTGCCACCTTCATAATTTGAAAGAGAGTATTCGTGTCAACATTTTGATATCCGTTATTAAATTATTAACCTCAAACGTATCCTTGGTGCTTCTGGAAATAGGGACTGTGAATCTTTATTGGCGATCCATGTGTGGATTGTGCCCGTGCATCAGAGCATAACTTTCGGATCTCTTCGAGAAGAGAAGGTTGTCATCACTAGTTTTCACGTTCTTTTTTTTCTGTCACTGTCATGAACACAGACATGACGCTACACTGTATAGTATCGCACAACACTTTCACTGACACTAAGCAATTACACACCTGATACGTGGGACATGACAAGGGTTGTTATAAAGAGAGCATTGACCTCTATTGAAGATTTACATGCATAGATTCCCTAGAGCAATCAGTTTGTTTTTTATGTTACAGATTAATGTAAATCAGTGTAAGTGTATGTTGAAATTACTTTGTCAGTGGATATGATCCTCGTAAGCGTAAAGACTGCTCTTGGCTGATGTCCCAGCGTGCTCTGTTGCAGACTCTGGGACAGAGGGCCGCGGCGCTGGTGCGACCCCTGGTCACAGCCCCCACGTTCCGCCGTCACGCGCACCAGGCCCTGCGCTGTCCGATAAACCAGCGTGACGAAGCACCAGGCAGCCGCGCATGCGCGAATGAGCGAGCCGTTCTGTTCCCAGCTGCGACCTTACGACCAGTACTTAAATCAGGCGGCTCGGCGTAAATGTGTCGGCGCAGTCTCCATGCCTGAAGTACTTTAACGAGCGCTGCTGCCCTACATTTCAGTTGCCATCGCCACTGCTCTAATTTTGTCATAAACACATCGTCCTAATTTATTCTCTCGCGCGCAGTTTCATTTGCGCGTTGCCGGCCTATATTCTCGCATGCCGTTACTGCTAAACAAAGCAGCTTTGTTGCAGGGGACTTACTACAGTACCAAATAACGAAATATATTTCCCATAATATTAATCTTCTCGGAGAACAAGATAATGAATGCATGTTCGTGTTTGACTATTCGATGACATAAATTAAATTTTCGTCGAATTCACACCAATTACACTCCGATTAAGCGAAGCCAACAAACATAAATGTTATTTCGTTCCACTAGAGGCTTTATAATCAATGCTCTGTCTCATTTTGGATGAAACCCACGGGCCACGAATGTCGAATGAGGTGTATATCAAACGAGTTCGTTTATACTCTGGGGTGCTTGTATCATTCTGCATCACGATTTATATTCGACAGTGTGATGCAATTTTAATAAGGGTGGCAAACTACTATTTCCACATGAGAATTAGGTTAATTAGAGATTAACAGTCCTTTGTGGCTAGCAATTATGTTAATTAATTTTGACTGTAATTTAATTCGTGATTTTATGTGTGTTGCGAGGGCGAATTAGAATACCAGACAGACAGTAATGACGCCCTAGTGTAATTTTTGTTGGCCTTAATTGCATTTAATTCAGAAGTTACTAATTGCCGTCAATATGCCGTTTTCAGTAGCAAGGGAGCCCTTTGTACTAAGTCTGAATGGACCTTGGCACTTGAATGCACCAGAGAGGTGGCATAGAAGTCATTCTGACCCTTACTAGATGTCAGCGCTTGACAAACTAACGGAACTGAGCAATTTGCCCAAAATTGTGCAAATGAGCACAGTAACGTTGGCTATGAAAATTGGAATTCTCTAAGCAGTCAGACATTTTCATTGAAGCTCTAAGATTTGTACATCCCACAGCAAGAGCTCTGTTTCAGTGGGAATGTAGTTCTTCGGCCACCAAGATGTTTTGCTGTGACTGGCACAGTCAGTCTCTAGCACACGTAGTCCCACGTTTAGGCACCATGCTCGGACACTTTGAGTGCTACAGACAAAGCTTTACAAAATACTGCTGATTAATCAGAGGAATTGTTAATGATCTTGTTATTCTCTAATTGCGACAATCATTTCATCCACCTTGTAATTACGACCTTATGTGGATTGCCGTTGCCTCAGTGCCACCGCTGAGGTGGTCTGCCACGCTCAACTGCCATGTGGCAGATCCAGACGGTACCTCTCTCGCTCGCCCACAGTTAGGCAATTCAGATGTTTTTTTCTTAGATTATGTACCAAGTAGGCTCTTTGCAGAGTATTCTGATGCAATAGATTCACTCTTAACAATCATATATAGCCGCTCGTTCGATGGAAGATCCAAACCAAAAGACTAGAAAGTTGCTCAGGTCACACTAATATTCAAGAAAGGCAGTAGAAGTAATCCACTAAATTACAGGCCATTATCATTAACTTTGATATGCAGCAGGGTTTTAGAATATTATGAATTAGCTTGAAGAGAACGGTCTGTTGATATATAGTCAACACGGATTTAGAAATGGTTCAAATGGCTCTGAGTACTATGCGACTTAACTTCTGAGGTCATCAGTCGCCTAAAACTTAGAACTAATTAAACCTACCTAACCTAAGGACATCACACACATCCATGCCCGAGGCAGGATTCGAACCTGCGACCGTAGCGGTCGCTCGGTTCCAGGCTGTAGCGCCTAGAACGGCACTGCCACCCCGGCCGGCACGGATTTAGACGTCGTTCTTCTGAAACATAAATAACCCTTTACTCACAGGAAGTGTGGAGTGCTATCAACAAGGTATTTTAGATTGATTTCTCATTTCCAGATTTCCAGAAGACTTTTTACACCATACCTCATTAGCGGCTTATAATCAAATTGCCTGCTTAATTGGCCCAGTTAAGCGACTAGTTTCGTGATTACCTGTCAAGGAGGTAACAATTCATAGTATTGACGGAAAGTTATTGAGTAAAATAGATGTGATTTCTGGCGTTGCCCAAGTCAGTTTTACAGGTCCTCTGCTGTTCTTTGTCTATATAAACGATTTCGGACACCATCTGAGCAGCCCTCTTAGCTTTTTCGCAGATATTGCTGTCGTTTATCGTCTAGTAAAGTCATCAGAAGATTAAGACCATCTGAAAAGTGATTTAGATAAGATAGTTGAATTGTGTGAAACATTTATGTGACGCAACAAATCTACTAAAGAGACTGCCTACACTTCGCTTGTCCGTCTAACTTTGGAGCACTGGTGCGCGGTGTAGGATCATTACCAGGTACGATTAAGGGAGTACATCGAGAAAGTTCAAAGATGGGCAACACATTTTGTTTTATATATAAATAGGGGAGAGGGTGTCACGGACGTGATACACGATCTGGGGTGGATATAATTAAAACAAAGGCGTTTCTTGTTGGGATGGAACCTTCTCACGAAGTTTCAATTCCCAACTTCCTCCTACGAATGCTAAAATATTTTGTTGAGTCCGATTTACATAGGGAGAAACGATCATCACAATAGAATAAGGGAAACCAGAGCTCTCACGGAGAGATATAGGTGTTCGGTTTCTCTGTACGCTGTTCGAGAGTAGGATGACAGAGAATTAGTGTCCAGGTAGTTCGATGAATCCTCCGCCAGGCACTTAAGTAAGATTTGCACAGTAGCCAGCTTGATATAGATGTAGATATAGTTCTTCATTTTTACTTTTCGTTGTTTACATCTGTGGTTTTCTTATATAATCGAGTGTTGTCTCCCAGTCCAGTAATAATCTCCTACCTAGTCACTTTGGCCACCTAGTTCAGTGAATTTTGCCTCTTTCAGGCCAGTGAACTTCACTATTACTGTATTTGAGCGTCTCTATCAAAAGATCCCCCCCCCTCCCCCCCCCCCCTCCCCCCCATGAACAATGGACCTTGCCGTTGGTGCAGAGGCTCAGCGATACAGATAGCCGTAACGTAGGTGCAACCACAACAGAGGGGTATTTGTTGACAGACCAGACAAACGCGTGGTTCCTGAAGAGGGGCAGCAGCCTTTTCAGTAGCTGCAGGGGCAACAGTCTGGGTGATTGACTGATCTGGCCTTGTAACACTAACCAAAACAGCCTCGCTGTGCTGGTACTGCGAACGGTTGAAAGCAAGGGGAAACTACAGCTGCTATTTTTCCCAAAGGGATGCAGCTTTACTGCATGGTTAATGATGATGGCGTCCTCTTGGTTAAAATATTCCGGAGGTAAAATAGTCCCCCATTCGGATCTCCGGGCGGGGACTACTCAGGAGGACGTCGTTATAAGGAGAAAGAAAACTGGCGTTCTACGCATCGGAGCGTGGAATGTCAGATCCCTTAATCGGGAAGGTAGGTTAGAAAATTTAAAAAGGGAAATGGATAGATTAAAGTTAGATATAGTGGGAATTAGTGAAGTTCGTTGGCAGGAGGAACAAGACTTCTGGTCAGGTGACTACAGGGTTATAAACACAAAATCAAATAGGGGTAATGCAGGAGCAGGTTTAATAATGAATAGGAAAATAGGAATGCGGGTAAGCTACTACAAACAGCATAGTGAACGCATTATTGTGGCCAAGATAGATACAAAGCCCACACCTACTACAGTAGTACAAGTTTATATGCCAACTAGCTCTGCAGATGATGAAGAAATTGAAGAAATGTACGATGAAATAAAAGAAATTATTCAGATAGTGAAGGGAGACGAAAATTTAATAGTAATGGGTGACTGGAATTCGAGTGTAGGAAAAGGGAGAGAAGGAAACATAGTAGGTGAATATGGATTGGGGCTAAGAGGAAGCCGCCTAGTAGAATTTTGCACAGAGCACAACTTAATCATAGCTAACACTTGGTTTAAGAATCATGAAAGAAGGTTGTATACATGGAAGAACCCTGGAGATACTAAAAGGTATCAGATAGATTATAGAATGGTAAGACAGAGATTTAGGAACCAGGTCTTAAATTGTAAGACATTTACAAGGGCAGATGAGGACTCTGACCACAATCTATTGGTTATGAACTGAAGAAACTACAAAAAGGTGCTAATTTAGGAAGATGAGACCTGGGTAAACTGACAACCAGAGGTTGTAGAGAGTTTCAGGGAGAGCATAA
Organism: Schistocerca gregaria; assembly: GCF_023897955.1. Taxonomy (NCBI): domain Eukaryota; kingdom Metazoa; phylum Arthropoda; class Insecta; order Orthoptera; family Acrididae; genus Schistocerca; species Schistocerca gregaria. The sequence goes on from NC_064920.1 coordinate 444,537,856, forward strand.
GGGAACAATTGACAGGAATGGGGGAAAGAAATACAGTAGAAGTAGAATGGGAAGCTCTGAGGGATGAAGTAGTGAAGGCAGCAGACGATCAAGTAGGTAAAAAGATGAGGGCTAGTAGAAATCCTTGGGTAACAGAAGCAATATTGAATTTAGTTGATGAAAGGAGAAAATATAAAAATTCAGTAAATGAAGTAGGCAAAAAGGAACACGTCTCAAAAATGAGATCGACAGGAAGTGCAAAAAGCTAAGCAGGGATGGCTAGAAGACAAATGTAAGGATGTAGAGGCTTATCTCACAAGGGGTAAGATAGATACTGCCTACAGGAAAATTAAAGAGACCTTTGGAGAAAAGAGAACCACTTGTACGAATATCAAGAGCTCAGATGGAAACCCAGTTCTAAGCAAAGAAGGGAAAGCAGAAAGATGGGAGTATATAGAGGGTCTATACAAGGGCGATGTACTTGAGTACAATATTATGGAAATGGAAGAAGATGTAGATGAAGATGAAATGGGAAATATGATACTGCGTGAAGAGTTTGACAGAGCACTGAAAGACCTAAGTCGAAACAAGGCCCCAGGAGTTGACAACATTCCATTAGAACTACTGACGGCCTTGGGAGAGCCAGTCCTGACAAAACTTTACCATCTGGTGAGCAAGATGTATGAGGCAGGCGAAATACCCTCAGACTTCAAGAAGAATATAATAATTCCAATCCCAAAGAAAGCAGGTGTTGACAGATGTGAAAATTAACGAACTATCAGTTTAATAAGTCACGGCTGAAAATACTAACGCGAATTCTTTACAGACGAATGGAGAAACTAGTAGAAGCCGACCTAGGCGAAGATCAGTTTGGATTCCGTAGAAATATTGGAACACGTGAGGCAATACTGACCCTACGACTTATCTTAGAAGCTAGATTAAGGAAAGGCAAACCTACGTTTCTAGCATTTGTAGACTTATAGAAAGCTTTTGACAATGTTGACTGGAATACTCTCTTTCAAATTCTGAAGGTGGCAGGGGTAAAATACAGGGAGCGAAAGGCTATTTAAAATTTGTATAGACACCAAATGGCAGTTATAAGAATTGAGGGGCATGAAAGGGAAGCAGTGGTTGGGAGGGGAGTGTGACAGGGTTGTAGCCTCTCCCCGATGTTATTCAATCTGTATATTGAGCAAGCACTGAAGGAAATAAAAGAAAAATTCTGAGTAGGTATTAAAATCCATGGAGAAGAAATAAAAACTTTGAGGTTCACCGATGACATTGTAATTCAGTCAGAGACAGCAAAGGACTTGGAAGAGCAGTTGAACGGAATGGATAGAGTCTTGAAAGGAGGCAATAAGAATAGCAGAAACAAAAGCAAAACGAGGATAATGGAATGTAGTCGAATTACTTCGGGTGATGCTGAGGGAATTAGATTAGGAAATGAGACATTTAAAGTAGTAAAGGAAATTTGTTATTTAGGGTGCAAAATAACTGATGATGGTCGAAGTAGAGAGGATATAAAATGTAGACTGGCATTGGGAAGGAAAGCGTTTCTGAAGAAGTGAAATTTGTTAACATCGAGTATAGATTTAAATGTCAGGAAGTCTTTTCTGAAAGTATTTGTATGGAGTGTAGCCATGTATGGAAGTGAAACATGGACGATAAATAGTTTAGACAAGAAGAGAATAGAAGCTTTCGAGATGTGGTGCTGAAGAAGAATGCTGAAGATTAGATGGGTAGATCACATAACTAATGAAGAGGTGTTGAATAGAATTGGGGAGAAGAGAAGTTTATGGCACAACTTAATTAGAAGAAGGGATCGTTTGGTAGGACATGTTCTGAGGCATCAAGGGATCACCATTTTAGCATTGGAGGGCAACGTAGGGGGTAAAAATCGTAGAGGGAGACCAAGAGATGAATACACCAAGCAGATTCAGAAGGATGTAGGTTGCAGTAGGTACTGAGAGATGAAGAACCTTGCACAGGATAGAGTAGCATGGAGAGCTGCATCAAACCAGTCTCAGGACAGATGACAACAACAACAACAAAAGATACGGGGTGAACCAGAACTTCACCAACAAAATTTCGGAGTTTGCTCAGGGATACGGTATATAATGAGTAAACTTGAATAATGGATCCATCGTCTGCAGTGGCTCGTTCACAGAATAACTGCATTTCGTTTGATTTCCTGCCGATATTTATTTTTGTATCTGTATTGCACTGAAATTATCTCCAGAACACTGCGTGGCTTGTTAATAAGCACTTGTTCCATTCATTCGTGGTACTTATTGACAACAGTGAGACCCACTTTACTGTTTCGACTTCAAGACAACGTTCAGTACTGCTCGGTTCTGTCAGGTACTTTTTTTGTCGGCTGATTTAGTTTGCGTTAACAATGACACACACCACTACGCATAGGTTGTTGACTGCTGTAATGCGCCTCGTGCCTGGGTTTATTGAGCACAATGGAGGAGCGGCATAACTGCGCCATGCTGAGATGTTCTTCCATTGATGGCAAACCCGTTACGCTATATCAGCATGTGTTGGAGGGTTACTGCATTGCTATCGGTTTTCTATATCTATATCTACATCTACATCCATACTCAGCAAGCCACCTGAGTGTGTAGCGCGGGATAGCCTGAGTACCTCTATCGGTTCTCCCTTCTATTCCAGTCTCGTATTATTGATGGAAAGAAGGATTGTCGGTATGCTTCTGTGTGGGCTCTAATCTCACTGATTTTATCCTCATGGTCTCTTCGCGAGATATACGTAGGAGTGAGCAATATACTGCTTGACTCTTCGGTGAAGGTATGTTCTCGAAACTTCAACAAAAGCCCTACCAAGCTACCGAGCTGGAAGAGCTACTGAGCTTGAAGAGTCTTCCTCTGGAGTTTATCTATCATCTCCGTAACGCTTTCTCGACTACTAAATGATCCTGCAACGAAGCGCGCTGTTCTCCGTTGATCTTCTCTATCTCTTCTATCAACCCAATCTGGTACGGATCCTACACTACTGAGCAGTATTCAAGCAGTAGGCGAACAAGCGTACTGTAACCTACTTCCTTTGTTTTCGGATTGCATTTCCTTAGGATTCTTCCAATGAATCTCAGTCTGGCATCTGCTTTACCGACGATCAACTTTATATGATCATTCCATTTTAAATCACTCCTAATGCGTACTCTCAGATAATTTATGGAATTAGTTGCTTCCAGTTGCCTACCTGCTATTTTGTAGCCAAATTATAAGGAATTTATCTTTGTATGTATTCCAGCACATTAAACTTGTCTACATTGAGATTCAATTGCCATTCCCTGCACCATGCATCAATTCGCTGCAGATCCTCCTGTATTTCAGTACAATTTTCCAGTACAACCTCTCGATACACCACAGCATCATCTGCAAAAAGCCTCAGTGAACTTCCGATGTCATCCACCAGGTCATTTATGTATATTGTGAATAGCAACGGTCCTATGACACTCCCCTGCAGCACACCTGTAATCACTCTCACTTCGGAAGACTTCTCTCCATCGAGAATGGCATGCTGCGTTCTGTTATCTAGGAACTCTTCAATCCAATCACACAATTTGTCTGATAGTCCTTATGCTCTTACTTTGTTCATTAAACGACTCTGGGGAACTGTATTTTGAGTTGTCGTATGACATTGTCAAGGAATTTTCCCCCAAATAGAGGTAATTGAGGTGACAAACAGATTAAATCATAACTACATCGTTGTTCTGTAACGAGCCACCGAGGACCACGGGTCCCTTATACCGGAGCACTCAGAAAATATCACCGAACAACCTCCGAACTTTTCTCAGAGGGGTCCTGACTCTATAGTTGACCCTTATTTAGAAACAGCAGTGTTGTCTCCTTCCATTCTCAATTCATCATCAAATGTGATCTAACACACTGTAATTGTAAAGGCGGAGACGAATCATGCTTGTAGTAGGAGATGAATTCGATTCTGTAGGCACTGTCAAGTCATAGAGTAGGGTGGTGGGTTCTCATGTGCAAGCCACACATTTCGGAACCAGGTTTCATTTTTACACAACCGATCTGAAAATGCATAATAACGCCACTTTCAACTAAAATGAAGGCATTACGCAGCGCAAGAGCAAATTTTCAAAACAGTACCCCTCCCGCCGGAGGTTCGAGTCCTCCCTCGGGCGTGTGTGTGTGTGTGTTGTTCTTAACGTAAGTTAGTTTATGCTAGTTAGAGTGGCGTGTAAGTCTAGAGACCGATGACCACAGCAGTTTGGTCTCTTAGGAATTCACAAGCATTTGAACATTTTTTAAATAGTTAATTCCATGATAATCACAGTAAACTGCAACTACAGTGTGTGGCAGCATTAGATTTGAACTTTAGTGCGCTAATGTTGTCACAGAATTAAATTCTTACGCTGACGAAAAATTACATGAGAATATAAACACAATTACATTCTACTGAACGAAAAGAATTTTCCACATCACTGCAGTTCGCTAACTGAGTGAAAATTATGTTTCACCTCATTCACGTGACTGAGTTTCATACATGACGCAATGGTAGTTTCCAGGGCCACAGAGTTGTCTCGTTGACTCTTATTAATGACGATAGTTAACTGAAGTACAGTGCTATAACAAGTTATTGGATAATTTAATCAGATTATAATACGTCGTCAGCTCGTGGTCTAGCGGCTAGTGTTGCTGCCCCTGCATTACTGGGTCCCGGGTTTGATGCCCGATCGGATTGAGGATTTCCTCTGCTTGGGGACTGGGTGTTTGTGTTGTCCTCATCATTTCATCATCATCATCATCATCATCATCATCATCGTCATCATTCGTGACAGTGGCTAGGTTCGATTGTGAAAAAAATTGGACTGCGTAAAAATTGGGACTCTGTATGGGCGCTGATGACAGCGCAGTTGGGCTCCCCACAAACCAAACTTCATCATCAGATTATAATACAAAGCTAAATAAACTAGTACAGGCATGTGTATTACAATGCAGAGATATGTAAACAGGCAGAATACAGCGCTGCTACAATGGCAGGTTATCAAGATTTAAGTGAGTTTGAAAGCGGGGACACAGCGTCTCCGAGGTAACGATGAAGTAGGGATTTTCATGAGTGTACTGTGAATATCAGGAATCCAGTAAAACATCAAATGTCCGACATCGCTACCGCCAGAGAAATATCTTCCAAGAACGGGACCAACGACGACTGAAGAGAATCGTTCAACGTGACAGAAGTGGAAAGCTTCCGCAATTTGCTGCAGATTTCAACACTGAGTCATCAACAAGTGTCAGCGTGCAAACCAGTCGACGAAACATCATCGATATGGGCTTACGGAGTCGAAGACCCACTCGTGTACCCCTGATGACTGCACGACACAAAGCATCGCCAGGGCCCGTCAACATCGACATTTGACTGTTGATCACTGAAATCAAGTGTCCTGGTCGGAGGAGTATTGTTTCAAACTGTATCGAGCGGATGGACGTGTACGTATATGGAGACAATCTCACGAATCCGTGGACCTTGCATGTCAGCAGGGGACTCTTCGAGCTGGTGAAGGCTCTGTAATGGTGTGGGGCATGTGCAGTTGGAGTGATATGGGACCCCTGATACGTCTAGATACGACCCTGACAGGCGACACGTACGTAAGCATCCTGTCTGGTCACCTGCATCCATTCATGTCCATTGTGCATTCCGATGGACTTGGGCAATTCCAGCAGGACAATGCGACACTCCACACGTCCAGAATTGCTACAGAGTTGCTCCAGGAACACTCTTCTGAGTTTAAACACTTCCGCTGGCCGCGAAACTCCCCAGACGTGAACATTATCGAGCATATTTGGGATGCCTTGGAATGTGCTGTTCAGAAGAGATCTCCATCCCGTCGCACTCTCACGTATTTATGGACAGCCGTGCAGGATTCATAGTGTCAGTTACCTCAGGTACTGCTTCAGACATTAGTCGAGTCCATGTCAAGTCGTGGTGCGGCACTTGTGTGTGCTCGCGGGGGACCTACACCATATTGCTCAGATTTACCAGTTTCTATGGCCCTTGAGTGTATATTACCGTCACTACCTATAAACAGACGACCTTACTACAATTTTGTAGGATAAGTACCGTTGCCGCAAACTACTGGACATTCTGAACAGCAATTGTAGTATTCTCTACAAAACGTAAAAAACTGAAGTATAGTGAAATCGACCTCAGTGTGGGTCTACATCTCGCCGGATAGCCGAATAGTCCAATACTCAGAATTATGGGGCCTTTCGAATGTGACAGTGTCCCGATGGTGGACTCCATGGGATGATGATGACTGACGTTCAAAAATGGTTCAAATGGCTCTGAGCACTATGGGGCTTAACTTCTGAGGTCATCAGTCCCCTAGAACTTAGAACTACTTATACCTAATGACACCACACACATCCATGACCAAGGCAGG